>NC_072865.1:20758810-20841752 GCF_028858705.1 Grus americana
CCGAAATGCTCGCTCGGGCTGAGTGTATAGGAGAGCTGCGCGTTGGCTCCGATATCCGCATCCGACGCGCCCCTCCAGCGGGAACCGAGACCCGGGAGGAGAGTTCTCCGATAAACTGAGGTTTTTGCGTGCGGCGGGGAAGAGCGGGGCGTTGTCGTTGATGTCCGTGACCTCCAGCTCCACGTGGAAGACGCGCAGCGGCCGCTCCACCAGCACCTCCAGGCCAGGGCGCACGGCCGCCTTCCCGCACAGCCTCCTCCCGGTCCAGCCGCGAGCTCACCACCAGCGCCCCGCTCGCCCCGCTCACCTCCACGCTCGCCCGACGGCCCTGCGCCACCAGACGCAGCCGACGCGCCTCCGCTCGCCCGCCTCCAGGCCCAGGTCCTGCGCCAGCCGCCCCACCACCGTCCCGGCCTTGGCTTCCTCCGGCACCGAGTACCGCACCTGACCGCCGCCAGCGCCCAGGCCGCCTGCAGCACCAGCACCCGCAACACGGGCCCCCAACACACCCCCATCGCCGCCGCCGCCGACACCCCCCGGGCCCCCGCACGGCTCCCCGCCGCCGCACGCACGCACCCGCTCAACTGACCGCCCCGCCCCGCGCCGCGCCGCCCCCCCGCGCTCACAGCCGGGCTCTCCGCCGCACCGGGCGGAGCCGCGGAGACGCTCACCGCCGTTTCTGAGCCTGCAGCGACACCGTGTGCTGCTCCGCCGGCTCACACGCTCCCCACCGTCCACCGCGCCTCCGCACCCGTCCTGCTCGTCTCCTCTCCCGTCTCCTCCTTCCCTTCCACTCTTTCTTGGCTTCTTTATTTTCCGCTTCCCCTCCCCACTCCTTACGTCTTTTTCATTCCTTCCTTGCTTGGGTTTCATAGATTCCTTCCCTTCTTCCTCCTTTTCGTCGTCCTTATTCTTTCTTCATTTCACTTGCTTTTTTCTCTTCTCTTTTTCTACTGTCTTCTCTTCCTTCTTGCTTTGTTTTCTTCTCTTTCCTCCTCCTCCTCTTTCTTCTTCTGTTTTCCTTCTCCTTTCCCTTCTTGCCCTGACGTGCCCCATTCTTTACTCCCCTTGCCCTTCTCTTTCCACCCTTCTCGCTTCTTTCCCCCCGCTCGCAGCTCCCCAGTCGCCTCCGGCCCGCGGCGGACACCATCAAAGACGGAGCCATCGGCGCTAATTACGGGGCATCAGCGCCGCAGCGCGGGACTCTAACCAAGGGCGAGGCTGTTAGGGACCAGCTCCGCTCAGCGTCCAGACATAACCGACGTTATGTCTGGACATCTCGTCTATCCTCTTCCTTCTTTTCCTTCATTTCCTTCCTCTACTTCTCATTCTTTTCTTCTAGCATTCCTACTCCTCCTTCCGTCCTATTCCTCCTTCCTGGCTTGCTTTTCACTTGCATAGATTCCTTCCTTGCCTTTTTCCTTTCCTTCTGCGATTCTGATGCAAGATATTGTTGGTGCGACCTGGTCATCTCCTTTTTTCTCTTCTTTGTCCTCTTCCTTCCATCCTTAATTTCTTCCTTCCTTTCTTCCTCTCCCTCACCACCTTTCTCTGTAGAGTGATAGTGTCTCTGCATGCCAGTAAACTCATTTATCTTTTCTTCATTTCTTTACCTTCTCCCTATTCCTTCCTTTGTTCTTGTTTTCTTTCCCTCTATTCTTGCTTTCTTCCTTCTCTACTTTCTCTTCTTTCTCCCACTTCACTCTCGAAATGGAGCATGGACATGTCCTCTGGCAAGAGTTCTTTCCCCTTCCTCACCCCTTTACATCAAGCCTTGACCACTGTCCCTGAACACTGAGGATGCCGAGGTCCTCATCTCCATTCAGTGTACAAAGATAATGTCAGCGTGCGCTGGTAATCTCCTCTATTGTCTCTTCCTTCCTCTTCCTTTTTTCTTTTTCCTTGCTTCGTTCTTCCTTGCATACGGTCCTTTTTTCCCCGTCTTCTCATCTCTTTCATTCTTTCCTCTCTTTATTTCCTGCTTATTTTTGTGGGTTTTTTCACTCCTTTTTCTTTTTTGCTCTCCCTGTTTCTCTTCCTTACGTATTTTTATTTCTCTTTCCTCTTTCTCTTCCTTCTTCTTTTTTTGCCTCAGACCTGCCCTATCCTTGCCTCCACTTCTCTTCTGCTTCCACCGCGTCTCCTCTCTTCTTTCTCTCCTTTACAAAAATACTTTCTGCATCTCCACACCACGCTCAACACAAAGCACCAACATGCCCTCTGGCAAAACCTCTCATTCCTCTTCCTTTCCACCTTCCAGCCATCCAGATGAGTAATAACCTTCCTGCTTTCCTCCAGCCTGTGCAAGACAGACAGACTGCCCCCCTCCACCTCCCCTCCCCTTCCCTGCCTTCCTGAAGAAGACCACACTCTGCAGCCTCCAGGCCTCTCAAGGACCCAGCAAATAACAGAGCAAGGCAATCATGCAGCAAGGAACAGCTCTGCTGCATCACAAAAGAATCCACCACCCTCTGAAACACAGCCCCAAGCCCCGGGTACTTGGACATCCATGCAAACAGCCTCCAAAGAGTCCAAACAACACACGGGCGGGGGCGGGGGGCTGTCTTTCTTTAGAGAAATCAAAGACCACCACGACAATCCACCAAGAAACCTGAAACAGCAGCGGGCAACCACACCTCCTGAGCACTCTTCATGTATCTCAATGAAGTGCTATTCTTCCAGTCTCAGTTTCCACCTGCACGTTGAACGACAAGCTCTTGCTTTCCCATTCTGGCAGGCATGCACTGCCAGAACAACACAGGGCATTAGTTCCCATGGAATACCTCTCACTCATTAGCAGGAGCCATGCATCATACAGCCAAACAAAAACCTGGAAGCGAACATTTGGTTGATCCAACATGGAGATACCACGACTAAATAGGAATGGTTAGGTATGGGTGACTTACCTGTAGCATCACTGGTTGCTTCTTCAGAAAAGAAACATTTTCAGGACAGAAGAATTGCTTTTAAGGGACATTTTCCCTTAACATTACCAGAGAGTTCTGGGGTTGCCAGACAGAAAAAAAAAGACTCCCATTCCGCCAGACTTTGGAAACCATTGTACGTGCACTCCTTGAGCTCTGACAGGTTTGGCACCCTGACCACTTCCGAGGGGAGGCTGTTCCAATGAATGACCACCCTCTCAGTGAAGAACCTTTTCCTAACATCCAGTCTAAACTTCCCCTGACGCAGCTCCCTACCATTTCCTTGTGTCCTATCAATGCTCACCAGAGACAGGAGGAGATCAGCACCTCCCCCTTGGCTGCACCCCTGGAGAACATTGTAGGCTGCAATGAGGTCACCCCTCAGCCTTCTCTTCTCCAAGCTCAACAAGCCAAGTGACCTCAGCTGCTCTTCATCACTCTTGCCCCTCAAGACCTTTCACCGTCTTGCTCACCCTACCTTGGACGCGCTCTCATAGTTTGATCTCCTTCTTATATTCAGGCACACAAAACTGCACACAGCACTCAAGGAGGGGCTGCACTAGTGCAGTGCAGAGTGGGACAATCACCTCTCTCGAACAGCTAGCAAAGCTGTGTTTGATGCACCCCTGGACACAGTTGGCCCTTTGGGCTGCCAGGACACACTGTTGACTCCTTTTCAACTTCCCATCAACACAAAACCCCAGATCGCTTTCCACAGGGCTGCTCTCCAGCCTCTCAATCCCCAGTTTCTATTGGGGGATTACCCCAGGATTACCCCGCAACAAGTGTAGAATCCAGCATTTGCTCTTGTTAAATTTCATATAGCTGGTGACTGCCCAGCTCTCTAGTCTATCCAGATCTCTCTGAAAGGCCTCTCTGTCCCCAATGGTGTCCACAGCTCCTCCGAATTTAGTATCATTGGACAATTTAATGTACATTCAATTGATACATACAGATGATTTATAGAAACAATAAAGAGCCCTGGCCCTACAATTGAGCCCTGTGGCATCCCACTGGTGACTGGCCGCCAGCCTGATCTAACCCCATTTACTTATGTGCCTCCAGCTGCAGCAGCAAGTCTCAAACCTGTTCAGAGTTGGCTGGGAGTTTATCATTCCCCCAGTCACGGTCTTCCAACACAGGGCTCCGCCGGTCCCAGGGCCCATCATTGGTGTTGATGAAGGTGGCATTAAACATCTCTGCTTTGTCTACGTCCCAATTTGTGAGGTGACCGACTTTATCAAGTAACGGACTGACACTAGCACTTATCCTCCTTTTACTGTTAACATATTTTAAAAAGCCCTTTTTGTTCTCCTTCACAGTGCTGGCCAGCTTGAAATCTCATCAAGCTTTGGCCACACGACTTGCAAACAGTTGCAAACAATGTCTCTGTAGTCCTCCCATGTCACTTGTCCTTGCTTCCAACGTCCATACAATTTCCTTTCTCAATTAAGTTCTAGAGGAAGATCCCTGCCTAGCCAACCCACCCTTCTACCCCACTTGCTTGACTCCCAACACTTTGGCATTGCCTGCTCCTGCGCTCTTAAGAGATGGCTCTTACAAAGTGACCAGTATCCATGGACCCAAACACTTTCAAAACCAGATTCCCAGGGGACCTCACCGACCACCCCCTTCAGCAGCCCAAAGTCTGCTCTCCCCACACCCAGGGCCAAAGTTTTGCTGGCAGTTCTTCTCCTGTGGCCAACAACTTGAAACTCAACTACTTCATGGGCACCGTGACCGAGACAGCCACCAATCACCACTTTACACACGACTACTTCTCTGTGTACAAACAACAAAGCCAGGAGGGCACCTTTTCTAGTCTGCTCCCTTAGTACCTGCACCAAGAAGTTATCTTCAACGTGCTGCAGGAATTTCCTGGACCTGCTTGTGTCTGATGTATGATATTCCCAGCTAACCTCTGGGATGTTAAAATCACGCAAAAGGACACGGGCAGCTGATGTAGGGATATCCCTTAATTCCTTGTGGAATAATTCATTGGCGTGGTCATCCTGGCTGGGTGGTTGACAGTGGACTCCCACAACAACATCCGCCTTAGTTGCTTTTCCCTTAATCCTTACCCAGAGGTGCTCAACCGTGTCGTCGCCAACTGCAAGCTCCATACAATCCAAGTCCTCCCTTAAATACAGCACCACCACCCCACCTCACCTGACCTGCCTATCGCTCCACAAGAGCCTATAATCATCCATCACAGCACACCCATCACAGGATCATCCCACCAGGTTTCATCAATGATATCATAGCTCTGGGACTGGGACAAAGCTTCTAGCTCCTCTTCTTCATTCCTCATGCTCCACACATTTGTACAGAGATGTTTCAAATGTGTTCCAGTGTACTCAGCACATCGTGGAGCACACTGAAGGATCTTGCTAGCACACCATGTCTTCTTATGACATCACTCATGGTCTTCCCAAGGATTTCAAATTCCCACACACAACTCTTCCCACTGCTCATGGTCACCCTTCACACCAAGAGATGGCCAGGCCCTACTCAGGGCCACTGCCGCATTCACCTCTAGGACATGACACCGTTACATTTCCAAACTCAAGGCTCAAGCCGACTTTTATAGACCCGTCCCATCAATGAGAGCACCACAAAAAAACACACAGAGGTATCACACACACGGTGTCCAGCAGACTCACTGCAGCTGATCCTTCACGTTTGGCAATGCTTCAGCTATCTCAGATGGAAATGTTACACACTGGAGAGCAGTACGCTTTCTAAAAGTGATGTCACGGCAGCTCCAATGGCAATGGCATTGGTTTCGTGTTGCGAGAGAACAACCCAAATTTCTATGAGCACAGAACTCTAATGGATGATATATACTGCATAGGACAATTTGATATGGGATTGGGTTTTTTGTTTGTTTTGGTGGTTTTTGTTATTTGGGGGTTTTAAATCACATTAAAAATGTCTGACGATTTTGTATGTTGTGCCTGCTGGTACAAATACTGAAAGAACATCAAAACAGGCCAGTGTATATCACGCCACTTCTCTGGCAAGGAATACAAGTCTACTTTTCTGTCTCCTTTATCAAATTTTTCTCTAAATGACCACACCATGCTTCACATGAAGCTTGACATGAAGCACTGACACGCCCTTTGGCAAGAGCTCTCATTCCTCTTCCCTGGAAGGAAGGAACAACCTTCATGCTTTCCTCCAGTCTAGCCAAGATGGACAGACAGACTGCCCCTGCCCCTTCCCTTCATGAAGAAGACCACAATCTGAGAGTGCCACTCCAAGTGCCCCAGGTACTTGGACATCCATGCAAACAGCCTCAAAGATGCCAAGCAAGGCAGGGGAGTCTTTCCTTCGGAAACTCAAACCCATCACAGATGGTATGACAATCCTCCAAGAAGGCTGAAAAGGCACCAAGCAACTACAGCTCCACTGCAGAGACAGAGCACTCTTCATATACCTTGATGAAGAGCTATGTCAAGAGCTATGAAGATGCTGAATGTCAAGCTCTTGCTTTCCCATTCTGGTAGGCATGGACTGCCAAAATAACACACCAAGAACCTTCTTACCAAGGGATTTAGCCCCCTTGGAATACCTCCCCATCATTACCATCATCCACATGCCACATAGTGAAACAAAAGCCACAAAGGAAACACCACAACATTTTTTTAATGAGAACATCTCCTCGGTGACCAACACATCCAGGCAAAGAAATGCATTGGGGTTCCTCCTCCATCTGTCCTTGCTACCACCTGCTCACGCTGTGCCTGGAAGTGGCAAGAAAGGAACGAGAGCAGGCAGTGGTGCTGTGCTGGTCCAAACCTACAGGCATTACAATCCAGGCAACATTCTAAATGCTAATTCCTAAACAGGAACAAAAGTACATCTGTCTCGCAAACACATCCACTTTATGTCTGAGGTGACTTGCCTGCAGCATCACTGGTTGCTTCTGCAGAATAAGAAATATTTTCAAGACAGGAAAACTGGTTTTCAAGGATAAAAAGTGCTTCTGGGGAAGCTGGACAGAAAAAAATTACTCATGTTCTGTAAAAACTGGACAGTGCATAGTGCCCTTTATGCCTCACAGGGGAAGTACGAAGGAGACTTGAAAGCTGAGGACTTTTTTTTAACATCAAACTCGGCTCCAGAGAGTGGAAAAGCCATCCCCCACAACAATGGGAAAGCACCCAAACATCTGCCACCTGATAGCTGCCAAAATTCAGCAGCCTGCCTCTCATCCACTGTTACCAACACATTGACAATGTGAGACAAGGCAAAACCAAAAGGGTGGGAGGTTTTGGTGAGAGGAGAGAAGAAAACCAAAGTGATGCTCTTCCGCTGTATTGAAATGCAAGGTTGGCCAACATCTTGGATGCAGACAGTACTCCTTCCCCTGCCTGGCAAGAGTAAGAGCACAGAGGGAACCAAAGAGAGTTTCAGAGAAGGCTGGCAGCACGATCCAAACGTGGAAAAGCTTCTGTGTGACCAACAACATCCCACGTCAAAACCAAGTGATTAAAGTCACACGTGGTAGATGTCTGCACAAGCAGAAATACTACAAAGAACAACAGCACCCTGAGATATGCTGAACTTCTGGAGGTCCCGAGAGGATCGCGGGAAAGTAGCCCTGTGCGCTGGGCCTCTTCTCAAGGTTGTCTGCTGGCATGCCCTATCCCACGCCATGGGAAATGGCATCTCCACAGCTAAGCAGACATTCTCCACTTCTTCCCCAATGACACAGGCCGTGTTCTACCCAGCATCTCCATTTCCATCTGACAAGACTGTCCCCCGCTCAAGAGTCACCCTCTCCATGACACACGCCCAGGCCATACTCAGCACCACTCACACGATCACTGCCACAAGACCCAGACATTGCTCCAACACAGTAACATGCTCCAGCTCTAAACTCGGTTCTAAGCATGACCCAGGCCTTTGCACATCCTCACCTTCCCACACGATTCGAACAAAGAACATATGGAGGGCTGCAAAGCCACACAGTGTCTGGCAGAATCTTCCCAGATGCATGAACTTCACCCTGAATCCTTTTGCCTTTTCGGGAATCTCAAATGGAAACACCACAGAGCTGTGCATTAGTGCTTTCAAAGATTCTTTGATTAGAGCTGTGGCAGCTCTGGTCCCGGTCCACAAGCAATTTATTCTTGGAGAGAACCACACCAAACGCTGAAGCAAAGGGCACGCACAATATCAATTGGGTGGGAGAATTTATATCGTAGAACACCTGAGCTGGGCTACTGTGCAGGGCTTGGCATGTACATGCACCTATCAGAATGAGTTAACACTGACAAGAGGACACAGCATCTCTACTGAGGCCACCTGTGCAAGCGCACAAGTAGGGGAAGTCGGGCACCCAAAGGTCACACCCTCCTCCTTACCTCCCCTGACAAATCCTGCCTGAGGAGGATCAAGAAACCATCATGGCAACATCAGTGGCTGCGGAAACTGCTGCAGACGCCCACCACAACATAAGGACAGCAGGATGAAGCTCTACCCGCCCACACCACCTTTCCCAAAACAGCAGTGAAAATGTTCATCAGACAGTATTCCACAGTCCGCATGTCACCCCTTCTTTCCAACACATCGCCTACGTCAGGAACGCAGCAACACAATGGACGAGATATTCATAACCTCAGACAACGCTCTGGGCATTTCAATATAACACACTATCTCAAGATCCAGAAGGCCTCCAAATCCAGACACTTGCAGCCTGAGGAAGGAGCCAGGGCAAGAACACTCCATGCCCATCCTGCCTCATGCTTTCCTCTAGGCATCCTCTATTCCCCACTCCCAGACATGTGTTCTCAAGACAAGCACATCATCTCCCATGCTGGTCTTCTTGGGACATGGCCCATGGTCTCTTCAAGGATTTCCACTTCCCACAGACAACTCTTCCCACTGATCAAGGTCACCCTTCACATCAGGTAATGGCCAGGCGACTGCCACATTCACCTCTGCGACATGCCCGTTTCCTTTCCTACGTCAAGGCTCAATCTGACTTTTCTTACCCTTCCTATCAAGGAGAGCACCACAAAAAACACACAGAGGTATCACACACACGGTGCCCCCCAGACTCACTGCACCTGACCCTTCACATTTGACAAAGCTTCAGCTACCTCAGATGGCAATGTGGCACACCTGGGAGCAAGACTCTTTCTGAAGGTGATGCCAGGACAGCTCTAAACAGCAATGGAATTGATTTCATACTCTCAGGGAAAAAACAACATGTTGATGAGCACAGCACTGTCATGCATGATACCAACTGTGTCGGAGAAGTTGACTGGGTTTTGTTAGGGAGGGGCAGTTATTTGGTTTTGAGTTTCTTGATTGTTTGTTTTCAATAAAAAGAAGATTTCCAGGGCTTTTGAAATCATGCGGCTGTTGACACAAACAGTGAAAGGGCATCAAAACAGGCCAACATATTTCACGCTACTTCTCTGGCCAGGAACATCAATCCACAACCTGGGAGACAGGGGGAGCATGAAAAGAAAAAGACAGTTCCTGTTTCTAACACATGCCTTGGCTTGCACTCCTCTGCCCTAACACCATTCCAACAAGTACAACGTACATGGAAAAAGACCATAGGAAAAGTCCACACTGACTTCCCTACTTTCATAATAACCCTGTCAAGCGAGTGAAGCTCGGGAAATTATGCCAGGGTGTAAAGTCTTGGTTATCAGCTTGAATCACATCTCTTGCAGAGAAGAATCAAAGAGGAGGAGGACAGACTTCTCAACAGGAAACCACATCTGATACTGACTGTGGCTGGTGTGTGTAAAGATAGTAAGCAATAATATTTTATTTTTTAAAAAAAAACTTGCCAAGGCCAGGCGTGGGTGTTGAGCAAACTGCTCAAGTGATCGCCCACGGCAGGGGAGGTGGAACTGGATGAGCTTGAAGGTCCTTTCCACCCAAACCATCTATGATTCTATGAGAAATACTGTTTGGGGGACTGTCACCACCACAGCCTGCCTCTCTTCTACTCCTCCTGCAAGCTCGGGTACAACTGCTACATGCCAGCAAGCAACAGCCTCTCGAAAGCTAATGTCGTGGCACCTCGCATCGACATCGGCAGCGATTTAATTGCACTGCAGAACAACTCACAGCCAGAGCAGCAAACCTCCGCTGCGGACGGTAACTGCTGCTGGCTGCGGCAATACCTTTCGTGCTTTTTTCACCAAAGCAAGAGCAGGGCGGCCCCGGCAAGGACGCGAAGGCAGATGCAAAGGCGCCATTCAGATCCTTAAGCACCCGCCAAGCACCCACCGCCCGCACGCCCACGGGGGCCGAGCCCGGCTCCCACCACCGCCTGCCCAGGGCGCGGCCGAGAAGGGGGCGTCGGGCGAGAAAGGGCCGAGGAAGGGAGGGCCACTGACCGTGTCCAGCAGAGCGGGCGGCTCCGGCTGCGTCTCCTTCGCCGCGGGGCCGGGCGGCGGCGGCGGCGGGAAGTTGGGGCTGAAAACCATCAGGTCGCTCTTGCCCGCGCCGTCCGCCACGCACAGGCTCCGGCTCTGGCGCTGCGAGTACGACCAGCTCCCCACTTCGCTGGCGCACACCAGCGTCGCCGGCCCGGGCCCCGACAGCACGGCCGCCCGCGGCGCCCACCGCGACGCCCCGTACAGCACCACCGCCAGCAGGAACAGGCTCGACACCGCGCAGATGGCCACCACCAGCCACACGTTCGTCGCCGACGCCGACGACGCGCCGCCCTCCGCCGGCCGCAGCCCCGCCCCCGACGACGACGACGACGAGCCCGCGGCCGCCAGCGCCGCCTCGGCGCCCTCCACCAGCGACACGCTCAGCGTGGCCGTGGCCGAGCGCGCCGGCTCCCCGTGGTCCCGCACCACGATCACCAGCCGCTGCCGCGGGCCGTCCGCCTCCTCCAGCGCCCGCGCCGTGCTCACCTCGCCGCTGTACAGCCCCACGCGGAACGGGCCCTTCCCCCGCGGCTCCCACAGCTCGTAGCGCAGCCACGCGTTGTAGCCCGAGTCCGCGTCCACCGCGCGGATCTTCGCCACCACCTGCCCCGCCGGCGCCCCCCACGCCGCCCACGCCCACAGCGCCCCCGAGACCGGCCCCGACGCCGCCGAGACCGGCCCCGACGCCGCCGAGACCGGCGCCCCCACGCCCGGACCGCCGCCCGCAAGCGGCAGCAGCGCCGGCGCGTTGTCGTTCTCGTCCACCACGAAGAGCTGCACCGTGGCGTTGCCGCACAGCGGCGGCTCCCCCGCGTCCACCGCCCGCACCTCGAACTGCAGCACCTGCAGCTCCTCGTAGTCCAACGGCTGCAGCGCCCACAGCCGCCCGCTCTCCGCGTCCACCGACACGTAGCTCGACGCCGGCCGCCGCGCCACGCCCGACGACGCGCCCCCGACGACGCCCTCCGCCACCGAGTAGCTCACGCGACCGTTGCCCGCCTCGTCCGGGTCCCGCGCCCACAGCCGCGCCAGCTCCGCGCCCGCCGCGTTGTTCTCCCGCGCCAGCACCGTGTACACGGCCTGCGCGAACGACGGCGCGTTGTCGTTCACGTCCGACACCGGCACACGCACCCCGCGGCTGGCGCGCAGCGGCGGCGACCCGCCGTCCTCCGCCCGCACCTCCACCTCGTACTCCGACACCCGCTCCCGGTCCAGCGCCTCCCGCAGCACCAGCGAGTACGAGCCCGCGAACGTCGCCACCAGCCCGAACGGCGACGCCGGCCACACCGCGCAGCGCACCCGCCCGTTCGCCCCCGAGTCCCGGTCCGACACGCTCAGCAGCGCCACCACCGTCCCCGCCGCCGCGTCCTCCGGCACCGGCACCGACAGCGACGTCACCCACACCTCCGGCGCGTTGTCGTTCACGTCCAGCACCACCACCACCAAGCTGCAGTGACCCGACAAAGGGGGCGTCCCTTTGTCTCTCGCTTCGATTTGTAACTCGTGTAAACGAACGTCTTCAAAGTCCAGGGCGCCCCTCAGTCTGATCTCGCCCGTCTTGGGATCAATGGCGAACAGATCTCTGTTACCAGCAGGAACCGAACTGATGATGCTGTAAGAAAACTCCTTATTAAGACCCTCGTCCGGGTCCGTGGCGTTCACCCGCACCACCAGCGTCCCCTCTGCAGCGCTCTCCAGCAGCTGCACTTTATACACCGACTGGTTGAACTGGGGCGCGTTGTCGTTCGCATCCAGCACCGAGATCACCAGCTCCACCGTGCCCGTCAGCGCCGGACGGCCCCCGTCACTCGCCGTCACCACCAAACGGTGCACAGCCATCGTCTCGCGGTCCAGAGCTTTCGTGAGCACCAAAAACAGAGATTTTAGATTTTCATCAGAAGATTTAACATCGAGCGTAAAATGCTCGCTCGGGCTGAGTGTATAGGAGAGCTGCGCGTTGGCTCCGATATCCGCATCCGACGCGCCCTCCAGCGGGAACCGAGACCCCGGCAGCGTGGTGAATTCCGCGATGCTGAGGTTTTTGCGTGCGGCGGGGAAGAGCGGGGCGTTGTCGTTGATGTCCGTGACCTCCAGCTCCACGTGGAAGACGCGCAGCGGCCGCTCCACCAGCACCTCCAGGCGCAGGGCGCACGGCGCGCTCTTCCCGCACAGCTCCTCCCGGTCCAGCCGCGAGCTCACCACCAGCGCCCCGCTCGCCCCGCTCACCTCCACGCTCGCCCGACGGCCCTGCGCCACCAGACGCAGCCGACGCGCCTCCGGCTCGCCCGCCTCCAGGCCCAGGTCCTGCGCCAGCCGCCCCACCACCGTCCCGGCCTTGGCTTCCTCCGGCACCGAGTACCGCACCTGACCGCCGCCCAGCGCCCAGGCCGCCTGCAGCACCAGCACCCGCAACACGGGCCCCCAACACACGCCCATCGCCGCCGCCGCCGACACCCGCCCGGGCCCCGCACGGCTCCCCGCCGCCGCACGCACGCACCCGCTCAACTGACCGCCCCGCCCCGCGCCGCGCCGCCCCCCCGCGCTCACAGCCGGGCTCTCCGCCGCACCGGGGCGGAGCCGCGGAGACGCTCACCGCCGTTTCTGAGCCTGCAGCGACACCGTGTGCTGCTCCGCCGGCTCACACGCTCCCCACCGTCCACCGCGCCTCCGCACCCGTCCTGCTCGTCTCCTCTCCCGCCTCCTCCTTCCCTTCCACTCTTTCTTGGCCTTCTTTATTTTCCTCTTCCCCTCCCCACTCCTTATGTCTTTTTCATTCCTTCCTTGCTTTGGGTTTCATAGATTCCTTCCCTTCTTCCTCCCTTTTCGTCGTCCTTATTCTTTCTTCATTTCACTTGCTTTTTTCTCTTCTTTTTTTCTACTGTCTTCTCTTCCTTCTTCTTGCTTTGTTTTCTTCTCTTTCCTCCTCCTCCTCTTTCTTCTTCCTTCTGTTCCTTCTCCTGTCCCTTCTTGCCCTGACGTGCCCCATTCTTTACTCCCCTTGCCCTTCTCTTTCCACCCTTCTCGCTTCTTTCCCCCCGCTCGCAGCTCCCCAGTCGCCTCCGGCCCCGCGGCGGACACCATCAAAGACGGAGCCATCGGCGCTAATTACGGGGCATCAGCGCCGGAGCGCGGGACTCTAACCAAGGGCGAGGCTGTTAGGGACCAGCTCCGCTCAGCGTCCAGACATAACGTCGGTGCGCGCTGGTTATCTCGTCTATCCTGCTCCTTGTTTTCCTTCATTTCCTTCTTTATTTCCTGCCTCCTTTTTCGTCCTATTCTGCCTATACTTTCTTTTCCGTCTTCCTTCCGAGCTTGCTTTTTACTTACATACATTCCTTCCTTGCCTTTTCCCTTTCCTTCTGTGATTCTACTGCAAGATAACATTGGTGCAACCTGGTCATGTCCTTTATGTCTTCTTCCTTTTTTTTTCTTCTTTGTCGTTTTCCTTCCATCCTTAATTTCCTCTTTCTTCATTTCAACTTTCTTCCTTCCTGTTCTTACTACCTTCCTTTGCTCTCCCTCACCACCCTTCTCTGTACAGTGATACCGACCGTGCATGCTAGTAAAATCATTTATCTTTTCTTCATTTCTTTCTGCTCTTTATCTTGCTTGCTTTGTTCTTGCTTCCTTTTCTTTCCCTCTATTCTTGCTTCCTTCCTTCTCTACTTTCTCCTCTTTCTCCTACTTCACTCTCGAAATGGAGCATGAACATGTCCTCTGGCAAGAGCTCTTTCCCCTTCCTCACCACTTTTCATCAAGCCTTGACCAGTGTCCCTGAATACCGAGCATGCTGAGGTCCTCATCTCCATTCAGTGTATGAAGATAATGTTGGTGCACGCTGGTAATCTCCTCTATTGTCTCTTCCTTCCTTTCTCTTCCTTTTTTCCTTCTTCCTTGCTTCGTTTTTCCTTGCATACAGTCCTTTTCCGCCGTCTTTCCATCTCCTTCATTCTTTCCTCTCTTTATTTCCTGCTACCTTTTTCGTTTTTTTCTCCTTT
The DNA here is from genome assembly GCF_028858705.1 of Grus americana. Taxonomy (NCBI): domain Eukaryota; kingdom Metazoa; phylum Chordata; class Aves; order Gruiformes; family Gruidae; genus Grus; species Grus americana. The sequence continues at coordinate 20,773,145 of NC_072865.1, forward strand.
CTCTTTCTTCATCTCTTTCTTACTCTTCCTTACATCTTTTTATTTCTCTTTCCTCCTTTTCCTTCTCTTCCTTCTTCTTTTTTTGCCTCAGACCTGCCCTATCCTTGCCTCCCCTTCTCTTCTGCTTCCACCGCGTCTCCTCTCTTCTTTCTCTCCTTCACAAAAATACTTTCTGCATCTCCACACCATGTTCAACACAAAGCACCAACATGCCCTCTGGCAAAACCTCTCATTCCTCTTCCTTTCCACCTTCCAGCCATCCAGATGAGTAATAACCTTCCTGCTTTCCTCCAGCCTGTGCAAGACAGACAGACTGCCCCTCCACCTCCCCTCCCCTTCCCTGCCCTTCCTGAAGAAGACCACACTCTGCAGCCTCCAGGCCTCTCAAGGACCCAGCAAATAACAGAGCAAGGCAATCATGCAGCAAGGAACAGCTTTGCTGCATCACAAAAGAATCCACCACCCTCTGAAACACAGCCCCAAGCCCCGGGTACTTGGACATCCATGCAAACAGCCTCCAGAGAGTCCAAACAACACACGGGCGGGGGCGGGGGACTGTCTTTCTTTAGAGAAATCAAAGCCATCACAGACCACCACGACAATCCACCAAGAAACCTGAAACAGCAGCGGGCAACCACACCTCCTGAGCACTCTTCATGTATCTCAATGAAGTGCTATTCTTCCAGTCTCAGTTTCCACCTGCACGTTGAACGACAAGCTCTTGCTTTCCCATTCTGGCAGGCATGCACTGCCAGAACAACACAGGGCATTAGTTCCCATGGAATACCTCTCACTCATTAGCAGGAGCCATGCATCATACAGCCAAACAAAAACCTGGAAGCGAACATTTGGTTGATCCAACATGGAGATACCACGACTAAATAGGAATGGTTAGGTATGGGCGACTTACCTGTAGCATCACTGGTTGCTTCTTCAGAAAAGAAACATTTTCAGGACAGAAGAATTGCTTTTAAGGGACATTTTCCCTTAACATTACCAGAGAGTTCTGGGGTTGCCAGACAGAAGAAAAATGACTCCCATTCCACCAGACTTTGGAAACCATTGTACAGTGCACTCCTTGAGCTTGGTTCCCTGGGGGAGGCTGTTCCAGTGACTGACCATCCTCTCAGTGAAGAACCTTTTCCTAACATCCAGTCTAAACTTCCCCTGACGCAGCTTCCTACCATTTCCTTGTGTCCTATCAATGCTCACCAGAGACAGGAGGAGATCAGCACCTCCCCCTTGGCTGCACCCCTGGAGAACATTGTAGGCTGCAATGAGGTCACCCCTCAGCCTTCTCTTCTCCAAGCTCAACAAGCCAAGTGACCTCAGCCGCTCTTCATCACTCTTGCCCCTCAAGACCTTTCACCGTCTTGCTCACCCTACCTTGGACACGCTCTCATAGTTTGATCTCCTTCTTATATTCAGGCACACAAAACTGCACACAGCACTCAAGGAGGGGCTGCACTAGTGCAGTGCAGAGTGGGACAATCACCTCTCTTGAACAGCTAGCAAAGCTGTGTTTGACGCACCCCTGGACACAGTTGGCCCTTTGGGCTGCCAGGACACACTGTTGACTCCTTTTCAACTTCCCATCAACACAAAACCCCAGATCGCTTTCCACAGGGCTGCTCTCCAGCCTCTCAATCCCCAGTTTCTATTGGGGGATTACCCCAGGATTACCCCGCAACAAGTGTAGAATCCAGCATTTGCTCTTGTTAAATTTCATATAGCTGGTGACTGCCCAGCTCTCTAGTCTATCCAGCTCTCTCTGAAAGGCCTCTCTGTCCCCAATGGTGTCCACAGCTCCTCCGAATTTAGTATCATTGGACAATTTAATGTACATTCAATTGATACATACAGATGATTTATAGAAACAATAAAGAGCCCTGGCCCTACAATTGAGCCCTGTGGCATCCCACTGGTGACTGGCCGCCAGCCTGATCTAACCCCATTTACTTATGTGCCTCCAGCTGCAGCAGCAAACCTGTTCAGAGTTGGCTGGGAGTTTATCATTCCCACAGTCACGGTCTTCCAACACAGGGCTCTGCCTGTCCCAGGGCCCATCATCAATGTTGAAGACAGAGGCGAACGTGCCACTAAACATCTCTGCTTTGTCCACATCCCAATTTCTGAGGTGACCGACTTTATCAAGTAACCGACTGACACTAGCTCTGATCTTCCTTTTACTGTTAACATATTTCAAAAAGCCCTGGTCAGCTTGAAATCTCATTGAGCTTGGGCCACACAAATGTTCTCCCTACGGTGGCAAACCGCATCTCTGTAGTCCTCCCATGTGGCTTGTCCTTGCTTCCAATGGCCATAAACCTTCCTTTTAAGTTCTAGAAGAAGATCCCTGCTCAGTCAAGCAAACCAAATTCAAACATGTTCCAGTGTACTCAGCACATCGTGGAGCACACTGAAGGATCTCGCTAGCACACCATCCCTCAAACACTGGCCTGCTACCCCATGGCTTCTCCCTAGCGAGACTGGTTTTACCTGTGTCCCCTTCAAATCTAGTTTAAAGCTCTTTCAATAAGCCCTGATAACTGCTTTTTTCCAACAACATCAACAGTTGTGGAAGATGCTACAGATACCCAACACTACACAAGGACAGCAGTGCTACCCTCCCAAAACACATTTGAACAAAAAAAAAAAGAAAAAAAGAAAAAAGAAAAGGTAAAAGGTTCATCAGACAGTATTCAGCAGTCTGCATCTCACCCCCTCTTACTAACACATTTCCGACATCAGCCAAGCAGCAGCACCGTGGTTCTGTGTCTGCTGACATGTGGTCATAACCTCAAAACAATCCCATTCCACCGTACTGAAACGCAAGAAGAGAACAACAGGGCACAAGGATACGCAGAACTTCTGGAGGTTCTGACAGGATTCTGAGCAAGTAGTACTGTGTGCCAGACCTCTTCTCAAGGTTTTTTACCAGCATCCTCTTTCTCATGCTATGAGTTACGGGATCCCCAGCTAAGTGAACATTCTCAGTTCTTCCCCAATGACACAATCCACGTTCTCCCCGTATCTCCATTTACTCAGGCAAGACGCTTACGGGCTCAAGGTCACCCACCCCCGCCCCATGACAGATCCCTCCAATGGAAGTCATGTCCTTCTGTGGCAGAAGGCCTCCAACTCCAGACCCTTGGGAGCCTGGGAAAGCATCTGGGGCAAGAACACACCGTGCCCATCCTGCCTCACCCTTTCCTTTCAGGCATCCTCCGTTCCCCACTCCCAGACATGTGTTCTCAAGGCAAGCACATCACCCTAATCAGTGCCACTGCGCATTAACCTCTGCAACATGCCATGGCTTCCTTTCCCACCTCAAGGCTCAATCCAGCTGTTACAGACCCTTCCCATCAATGAGAGCACCACAAGAAAACCCACAGCTGTTATGATGTACACAGTGTCATGAAGACACTCTGCAGCTGACCATTTATGCTTGGCAACGCATATCTATCTCAGACAGAATTGTTACACACTGGAGAGCAGTACGCTTTCTAAAAGTGATGTCAGGGCAGCTCTAATGGCAAGGGTATTGGTTTCATACTGGGAGAGAACAACCCAAAATTTCTATGAGCACAGAACTCTAATGGGTGATATCTACTGTGTAGGACAACTTGAGAAGGGTTTGAGGGTTTTTGTCTGGTTTGTTGGGTTTTGGTTTTTTTGGGGGGGGGTTTAATCACACTGAAGATTTCTGAGACTTTTGTATTGCTGTGACTGCTGGTACAAATACTGAAAGATTATCAAAACAGGCCAGTGTACATCACGCCACTTCTCTGGCAAGGACCACAAGACTTCTTTTTGGTCTCCTTTACCAATTTTTTTTTCTAAATGACTACGCCATGCTTAACATGAAACTTGACATGAAGCACCGACACGCCCTTTGGCAAGAGCCCTCATTCCTCTTCCCTGGAAGGAACAACTTTCCTACTTTCCTCTACTCTATGAAAGACACACAGACTGCCCCTGCCCCTTCCCTTCATGAACAAGATCACACTCTAAGGGTGGCACAAGTGCCCCGGATACTTGGACTTCCACGCAAACAGCATCAAAGATGTCAAGCAATGCAAGGAAGTATTTCCTTTGGAAACTCAAACCCATCACAAACCAGCATGACATACTTCCAAGAAGGCTGAAAACCCACCAAGCAACTACAGCTCCAGAGCACTCTTCAGGTACCTTGATCAAGAGGTATTATTCCTGACTCATTTTCCACCTACACGCTGAATGTCAAACTCTTGCTTTCCTGTTCCAGCAGGCAACCACTACCAGAACAACACACCGAGAACCTTGTTACCCAAGGGATTTAGCCCCCAAGGAATACCTCCCCTTCGTTAACATGATCCACGCATCACATAGCCAAACAAAAGCCACGAAGGAAACAGCATGACTTTTTTTTTTAATGAGAACATCTCCTCAATGCCCAACACATCCAGTCAAAGAAATGCACTGGGGTCCCAGCTCCATCGATCCAGGCAATATTCAGTTGATCCAACATAAAGATGCCACAGCTAGACAGGAACAAAAGTACATCTGTCTCACAAACACATCCACTTTATGTCTGAGGTGACTTGCCTGCAGCATCACTGGTTGCTTCTTCAGAATAAGAAATATTTTCAAGACAGGAAAACTGGTTTTCAAGGATAAAAAGTGCTTCTGGGGAAGCTGGACAGAAAAAAATTACTCATGTTCTGTAAAAACTGGACAGTGCATAGTGCCCTTTATGCCTCACAGGGGAAGTACGAAGGAGACTTGAAAGCTGAGGACTTTTTTTTAACATCAAACTCGGCTCCAGAGAGTGGAAAAGCCATCCCCCACAACAATGGGAAAGCACCCAAACATCTGCCACCTGATAGCTGCCAAAATTCAGCAGCCTGCCTCTCATCCACTGTTACCAACACATTGACAATGTGAGACAAGGCAAAACCAAAAGGGTGGGAGGTTTTGGTGAGAGGAGAAAACCAAAGTGATGCTCTTCCGCTGTATTGAAATGCAAGGTTGGCCAACATCTTGAATGCAGACAGTACTCCTTCCCCTGCCTGGCAAGAGTAAGAGCACAGAGGGAACCAAAGAGAGTTTCAGAGAAGGCTGGCAGCACGATCCAAACGTGGAAAAGCTTCTGTGTGACCAACAACATCCCACGTCAAAACCAAGTGATAAAAGTCACACGTGGTAGATGTCTGCACAAGCAGAAATACTACAAAGAACAACAGCACCCTGAGATATGCTGAACTTCTGGAGGTCCCGAGAGGATCGCGGGAAAGTAGCCCTGTGCGCTGGGCCTCTTCTCAAGGTTGTCTGCTGGCATGCCCTATCCCACGCCATGGGAAATGGCATCTCCACAGCTAAGCAGACATTCTCCACTTCTTCCCCAATGACACAGGCCGTGTTCTACCCAGCATCTCCATTTCCATCTGACAAGACTGTCCCCCGCTCAAGAGTCACCCTCTCCATGACACACGCCCAGGCCATACTCAGCACCACTCACACGATCACTGCCACAAGACCCAGACATTGCTCCAACACAGTAACATGCTCCAGCTCTAAACTCGGTTCTAAGCATGACCCAGGCCTTTGCACATCCTCACCTTCCCACACGATTCGAACAAAGAACATATGGAGGGCTGCAAAGCCACACAGTGTCTGGCAGAATCTTCCCAGATGCATGAACTTCACCCTGAATCCTTTTGCCTTTTCGGGAATCTCAAATGGAAACACCACAGAGCTGTGCATTAGTGCTTTCAAAGATTCTTTGATTAGAGCTGTGGCAGCTCTGGTCCCGGTCCACAAGCAATTTATTCTTGGAGAGAACCACACCAAACGCTGAAGCAAAGGGCACGCACAATATCAATTGGGTGGGAGAATTTATATCGTAGAACACCTGAGCTGGGCTACTGTGCAGGGCTTGGCATGTACATGCACCTATCAGAATGAGTTAACACTGACAAGAGGACACAGCATCTCTACTGAGGCCACCTGTGCAAGCGCACAAGTAGGGGAAGTCGGGCACCCAAAGGTCACACCCTCCTCCTTACCTCCCCTGACAAATCCTGCCTGAGGAGGATCAAGAAACCATCATGGCAACATCAGTGGCTGCGGAAACTGCTGCAGACGCCCACCACAACATAAGGACAGCAGGATGAAGCTCTACCCGCCCACACCACCTTTCCCAAAACAGCAGTGAAAATGTTCATCAGACAGTATTCCACAGTCCGCATGTCACCCCTTCTTTCCAACACATCGCCTACGTCAGGAACGCAGCAACACAATGGACGAGATATTCATAACCTCAGACAACGCTCTGGGCATTTCAATATAGCACACTATCTCAAGATCCAGAAGGCCTCCAAATCCAGACACTTGCAGCCTGAGGAAGGAGCCAGGGCAAGAACACTCCATGCCCATCCTGCCTCATGCTTTCCTCTAGGCATCCTCTATTCCCCACTCCCAGACATGTGTTCTCAAGACAAGCACATCATCTCCCATGCTGGTCTTCTTGGGACATGGCCCATGGTCTCTTCAAGGATTTCCACTTCCCGCAGACAACTCTTCCCACTGATCAAGGTCACCCTTCACATCAGGTAATGGCCAGGCGACTGCCACATTCACCTCTGCGACATGCCCGTTTCCTTTCCTACGTCAAGGCTCAGTCTGACTTTTCTTACCCTTCCTATCAACGAGAGCACCACAAAAAACACACAGAGGTATCACACACACGGTGCCCCCCAGACTCACTGCACCTGACCCTTCACATTTGACAAAGCTTCAGCTACCTCAGATGGCAATGTGGCACACCTGGGAGCAAGACTCTTTCTGAAGGTGATGCCAGGACAGCTCTAAACAGCAATGGAATTGATTTCATACTCTCAGGGAAAAAACAACATGTTGATGAGCACAGCACTGTCATGCATGATACCAACTGTGTCGGAGAAGTTGACTGGGTTTTGTTAGGGAGGGGCAGTTATTTGGTTTTGAGTTTCTTGATTGTTTGTTTTCAATAAAAAAAGATTTCCAGGGCTTTTGAAATCATGTGGCTGTTGACACAAACAGTGAAAGGGCATCAAAACAGGCCAACATATTTCACGCTACTTCTCTGGCCAGGAACATCAATCCACAACCTGGGAGACAGGGGGAGCATGAAAAGAAAAAGACAGTTCCTGTTTCTAACACATGCCTTGGCTTGCACTCCTCTGCCCTAACACCATTCCAACAAGTACAACGTACATGGAAAAAGACCATAGGAAAAGTCCACACTGACTTCCCTACTTTCATAATAACCCTGTCAAGCGAGTGAAGCTCGGGAAATTATGCCAGGGTGTAAAGTCTTGGTTATCAGCTTGAATCACATCTCTTGCAGAGAAGAATCAAAGAAGAGGAGGACAGACTTCTCAACAGGAAATCACATCTGATACTGACTGTGGCTGGTGTGTGTAAAGATAGTAAGCAATAATATTTTATTTTTTTTAAAAAAACTTCTCAAGGCCAGGCGTGGGCGTTGAGCAAACTGCTCAAGTGATCGCCCACGGCAGGGGAGGTGGAACTGGATGAGCTTGAAGGTCCTTTCCACCCAAACCATCTATGATTCTATGAGAAATACTGTTTGGGGGACTGTCACCACCACGGCCTGCCTCTCTTCTACTCCTCCTGCAAGCTCGGGTACAACTGCTACATGCCAGCAAGCAACAGCCTCTCGAAAGCTAATGTCGTGGCACCTCGCATCGACATCGGCAGCGATTTAATTGCACCGCAGAACAACTCACAGCCAGAGCAGCAAACCTCCGCTGCGGACGGTAACTGCTGCTGGCTGCGGCAATACCTTTCGTGCTTTTTTCACCAAAGCAAGAGCAGGGCGGCCCCGGCAAGGACGCGAAGGCAGATGCAAAGGCGCCATTCAGATCCTTAAGCACCCGCCAAGCACCCACCGCCCGCACGCCCACGGGGGCCGAGCCCGGCTCCCACCACCGCCTGCCCAGGGCGCGGCCGAGAAGGGGGCGTCGGGCGAGGAAGGGCCGAGGAAAGGACGAGGAAGGGAGGGCCACTGACCGTGTCCAGCAGAGCGGGCGGCTCCGGCTGCGTCTCCTTCGCCGCGGGGCCGGGCGGCGGCGGCGGGAAGTTGGGGCTGAAAACCATCAGGTCGCTCTTGCCCGCGCCGTCCGCCACGCACAGGCTCCGGCTCTGGCGCTGCGAGTACGACCAGCTCCCCACTTCGCTGGCGCACACCAGCGTCGCCGGCCCGGGCCCCGACAGCACGGCCGCCCGCGGCGCCCACCGCGACGCCCCGTACAGCACCACCGCCAGCAGGAACAGGCTCGACACCGCGCAGATGGCCACCACCAGCCACACGTTCGTCGCCGACGCCGACGACGCGCCGCCCTCCGCCGGCCGCAGCCCCGCCCCCGACGACGACGACGAGCCCGCGGCCGCCAGCGCCGCCTCGGCGCCCTCCACCAGCGACACGCTCAGCGTGGCCGTGGCCGAGCGCGCCGGCTCCCCGTGGTCCCGCACCACGATCACCAGCCGCTGCCGCGGGCCGTCCGCCTCCTCCAGCGCCCGCGCCGTGCTCACCTCGCCGCTGTACAGCCCCACGCGGAACGGGCCCTTCCCCCGCGGCTCCCACAGCTCGTAGCGCAGCCACGCGTTGTAGCCCGAGTCCGCGTCCACCGCGCGGATCTTCGCCACCACCTGCCCCGCCGGCGCCCCCCACGCCGCCCACGCCCACAGCGCCCCCGAGACCGGCCCCGACGCCGCCGAGACCGGCGCCCCCACGCCCGGACCGCCGCCCGCAAGCGGCAGCAGCGCCGGCGCGTTGTCGTTCTCGTCCACCACGAAGAGCTGCACCGTGGCGTTGCCGCACAGCGGCGGCTCCCCCGCGTCCACCGCCCGCACCTCGAACTGCAGCACCTGCAGCTCCTCGTAGTCCAACGGCTGCAGCGCCCACAGCCGCCCGCTCTCCGCGTCCACCGACACGTAGCTCGACGCCGGCCGCCGCGCCACGCCCGACGACGCGCCCCCGACGACGCCCTCCGCCACCGAGTAGCTCACGCGACCGTTGCCCGCCTCGTCCGGGTCCCGCGCCCACAGCCGCGCCAGCTCCGCGCCCGCCGCGTTGTTCTCCCGCGCCAGCACCGTGTACACGGCCTGCGCGAACGACGGCGCGTTGTCGTTCACGTCCGACACCGGCACACGCACCCCGCGGCTGGCGCGCAGCGGCGGCGACCCGCCGTCCTCCGCCCGCACCTCCACCTCGTACTCCGACACCCGCTCCCGGTCCAGCGCCTCCCGCAGCACCAGCGAGTACGAGCCCGCGAACGTCGCCACCAGCCCGAACGGCGACGCCGGCCACACCGCGCAGCGCACCCGCCCGTTCGCCCCCGAGTCCCGGTCCGACACGCTCAGCAGCGCCACCACCGTCCCCGCCGCCGCGTCCTCCGGCACCGGCACCGACAGCGACGTCACCCACACCTCCGGCGCGTTGTCGTTCACGTCCAGCACCTCCAGCTCCACGCTGCTGTGACCGGACAAAGGGGGCGTCCCTTTGTCTCTCGCTTCGATCTCCAGGTCGTACGACTGAACGTCCTCGAAATCCAATTCACCGGCAGTGCGTATCTCCCCCGATTTTCTGTCCATTATGAACAAGTCCTGGACTTTGGTAGAAATCATGTTGCTAAAGAAATAATCTATCTCTCGATTAATTCCCTCATCTTTGTCTGACGCTGTTAGCTGGAGTAACACAGTTCCCGGGGCAGCATTTTCCGGCAGCTGCACTTTATACACCGACTGGTTGAACTGGGGCGCGTTGTCGTTCGCATCCAGCACCGAGATCACCAGCTCCACCGTGCCCGTCAGCGCCGGACGGCCCCCGTCACTCGCCGTCACCACCAAACGGTGCACAGCCATCGTCTCGCGGTCCAGAGCTTTCGTTAACAAGAGGACTAGTAACATCTTCTTTTCGTCTTTAGATTTCATTTCCAAACCGAAATGCTCGCTGGGGCTGAGTGTATAGGAGAGCTGCGCGTTGGCTCCGATATCCGCATCCGACGCGCCCTCCAGCGGGAACCGAGACCCGGGAGGAGAGTTCTCCGGTAAACTGAGGTTTTTGCGTGCGGCGGGGAAGAGCGGGGCGTTGTCGTTGATGTCCGTGACCTCCAGCTCCACGTGGAAGACGCGCAGCGGCCGCTCCACCAGCACCTCCAGGCGCAGGGCGCACGGCGCGCTCTTCCCGCACAGCTCCTCCCGGTCCAGCCGCGAGCTCACCACCAGCGCCCCGCTCGCCCCGCTCACCTCCACGCTCGCCCGACGGCCCTGCGCCACCAGACGCAGCCGACGCGCCTCCGGCTCGCCCGCCTCCAGGCCCAGGTCCTGCGCCAGCCGCCCCACCACCGTCCCGGCCTTGGCTTCCTCCGGCACCGAGTACCGCACCTGACCGCCGCCCAGCGCCCAGGCCGCCTGCAGCACCAGCACCCGCAACACGGGCCCCCAACACACGCCCATCGCCGCCGCCGCCGCCGACACCCGCCCGGGCCCCGCACGGCTCCCCGCCGCCGCACGCACGCACCCGCTCAACTGACCGCCCCGCCCCGCGCCGCGCCGCCCCCCCGCGCTCACAGCCGGGCTCTCCGCCGCACCGGGGCGGAGCCGCGGAGACGCTCACCGCCGTTTCTGAGCCTGCAGCGACACCGTGTGCTGCTCCGCCGGCTCACACGCTCCCCACCGTCCACCGCGCCTCCGCACCCGTCCTGCTCGTCTCCTCTCCCGCCTCCTCCTTCCCTTCCACTCTTTCTTGGCCTTCTTTATTTTCCTCTTCCCCTCCCCACTCCTTACGTCTTTTTCATTCCTTCCTTGCTTTGGGTTTCATAGATTCCTTCCCTTCTTCCTCCCTTTTCGTCGTCCTTATTCTTTCTTCATTTCACTTGCTTTTTTCTCTTCTCTTTTTCTACTGTCTTCTCTTCCTTCTTCTTGCTTTGTTTTCTTCTCTTTCCTCCTCTTTCTTCTTCCTTCTGTTCCTTCTCCTTTCCCTTCTTGCCCTGACGTGCCCCATTCTTTACTCCCCTTGCCCTTCTCTTTCCACCCTTCTCGCTTCTTTCCCCCCGCTCGCAGCTCCCCAGTCGCCTCCGGCCCCGCGGCGGACACCATCAAAGACGGAGCCATCGGCGCTAATTACGGGGCATCAGCGCCGGAGCGCGGGACTCTAACCAAGGGCGAGGCTGTTAGGGACCAGCTCCGCTCAGCGTCCAGACATAACGTCGGTGCGTGCTGGTTGTCTCGTCTATCCTCTTCCTTCTTTTCCTTCATTTCCTTCCTCTACTTCTCATTCTTTTCTTCTAGCATTCCTACTCCTCCTTCCGTCCTATTCCTCCTTCCTGGCTTGCTTTTCACTTGCATAGATTCCTTCCTTGCCTTTTTCCTTTCCTTCTGCGATTCTGATGCAAGATAATGTTGGTGCGACCTGGTCATCTCCTTTTTTCTCTTCTTTGTCCTCTTCCTTCCATCCTTAATTTCTTCCTTCCTTTCTTCCTCTCCCTCACCACCTTTCTCTGTAGAGTGATAGTGTCTCTGCATGCCAGTAAACTCATTTATCTTTTCTTCATTTCTTTACCTTCTCCCTATTCCTTCCTTTGTTCTTGTTTTCTTTCCCTCTATTCTTGCTTTCTTCCTTCTCTACTTTCTCTTCTTTCTCCCACTTCACTCTCGAAATGGAGCATGGACATGTCCTCTGGCAAGAGCTCTTTCCCCTTCCTCACCCCTTTACATCAAGCCTTGACCACTGTCCCTGAACACTGAGGATGCCGAGGTCCTCATCTCCATTCAGTGTACAAAGATAATGTCAGCGTGCGCTGGTAATCTCCTCTATTGTCTCTTCCTTCCTTCCTCTTCCTTTTTTCTTTCTTCCTTGCTTCGTTCTTCCTTGCATACAGTCCTTTTTTCCCCGTCTTCTCATCTCTTTCATTCTTTCCTCTCTTTATTTCCTGCTTATTTTTGTGGGTTTTTTCGCTCCTTTTTCTTTTTTGCTCTCCCTGTTTCTCTTCCTTACGTATTTTTATTTCTCTTTCCTCTTTCTCTTCCTTCTTCTTTTTTTGCCTCAGACCTGCCCTATCCTTGCCTCCCCTTCTCTTCTGCTTCCACCGCGTCTCCTCTCTTCTTTCTCTCCTTTACAAAAATACTTTCTGCATCTCCACACCACGCTCAACACAAAGCACCAACATGCCCTCTGGCAAAACCTCTCATTCCTCTTCCTTTCCACCTTCCAGCCATCCAGATGAGTAATAACCTTCCTGCTTTCCTCCAGCCTGTGCAAGACAGACAGACTGCCCCTCCACCTCCCCTCCCCTTCCCTGCCCTTCCTGAAGAAGACCACACTCTGCAGCCTCCAGGCCTCTCAAGGACCCAGCAAATAACAGAGCAAGGCAATCATGCAGCAAGGAACAGCTCTGCTGCATCACAAAAGAATCCACCACCCTCTGAAACACAGCCCCAGGCCCCGGGTACTTGGACATCCATGCAAACAGCCTCCAGAGAGTCCAAACAACACACGGGCGGGGGCGGGGGACTGTCTTTCTTTAGAGAAATCAAAGACCACCACGACAATCCACCAAGAAACCTGAAACAGCAGCGGGCAACCACACCTCCTGAGCACTCTTCATGTATCTCAATGAAGTGCTATTCTTCCAGTCTCAGTTTCCACCTGCACGTTGAACGACAAGCTCTTGCTTTCCCATTCTGGCAGGCATGCACTGCCAGAACAACACAGGGCATTAGTTCCCATGGAATACCTCTCACTCATTAGCAGGAGCCATGCATCATACAGCCAAACAAAAGCCAGGAAGCAAACACCATGACATTTTCACTGAGAACATCCCCTTGCCTCCCAACACACCCACTCCACGAACTGCACTGCGGTCCCTCCTCCATCCGTCCTTGCTGCCACCTTGGAGCAAAGGAACAAGAGCGGACACTGATGCTGTGCTGGTCCAAACCTACAGGCATTACAATCCCGGCAACATTCGGTTGATCCAACATGGAGATACCACGACTAAATAGGAATGGTTAGGTATGGGTGACTTACCTGTAGCATCACTGGTTGCTTCTTCAGAAAAGAAACATTTTCAGGACAGAAGAATTCCTTTTAAGGGACATTTTCCCTTAACATTACCAGAGAGTTCTGGGGTTGCCGGACAGAAAAAAAAAGACTCCCATTCCGCCAGACTTTGGAAACCATTGTGCAGTGCACTCCATGAGCTCTGACAGGTTTGGCACCCTGACCACTTCCGAGGGGAGGCTGTTCCAATGAATGACCACCCTCTCAGTGAAGAACCTTTTCCTAACATCCAGTCTAAACTTCCCCTGACGCAGCTTCCTACCATTTCCTTGTGTCCTATCAATGCTCACCAGAGACAGGAGGAGATCAGCACCTCCCCCTTGGCTGCACCCCTGGAGAACATTGTAGGCTGCAATGAGGTCACCCCTCAGCCTTCTCTTCTCCAAGCTCAACAAGCCAAGTGACCTCAGCTGCTCTTCATCACTCTTGCCCCTCAAGACCTTTCACCGTCTTGCTCACCCTACCTTGGACACGCTCTCATAGTTTGATCTCCTTCTTATATTCAGGCACACAAAACTGCACACAGCACTCAAGGAGGGGCTGCACTAGTGCAGTGCAGAGTGGGACAATCACCTCTCTCGAACAGCTAGCAAAGCTGTGTTTGATGCACCCCTGGACACAGTTGGCCCTTTGGGCTGCCAGGACACACTGTTGACTCCTTTTCAACTTCCCATCAACACAAAACCCCAGATCACTTTCCACAGGGCTGCTCTCCAGCCTCTCAATCCCCAGTTTCTATTGGGGGATTACCCCAGGATTACCCCGCAACAAGTGTAGAATCCAGCATTTGCTCTTGTTAAATTTCATATAGCTGGTGACTGCCCAGCTCTCTAGTCTATCCAGATCTCTCTGAAAGGCCTCTCTGTCCCCAATGGTGTCCACAGCTCCTCCGAATTTAGTATCATTGGACAATTTAATGTACATTCAATTGATACATACAGATGATTTATAGAAACAATAAAGAGCCCTGGCCCTACAATTGAGCCCTGTGGCATCCCACTGGTGACTGGCCGCCAGCCTGATCTAACCCCATTTACTTATGTGCCTCCAGCTGCAGCAGCAAGTCTCAAACCTGTTCAGAGTTGGCTGGGAGTTTATCATTCCCCCAGTCACGGTCTTCCAACACAGGGCTCCGCCGGTCCCAGGGCCCATCATTGGTGTTGATGAAGGTGGCATTAAACATCTCTGCTTTGTCTACGTCCCAATTTGTGAGGTGACCGACTTTATCAAGTAACGGACTGACACTAGCACTTATCCTCCTTTTACTGTTAACATATTTTAAAAAGCCCTTTTTGTTCTCCTTCACAGTGCTGGCCAGCTTGAAATCTCATCAAGCTTTGGCCACACGACTTGCAAACAGTTGCAAACAACGTCTCTGTAGTCCTCCCATGTCACTTGTCCTTGCTTCCAACGTCCATACAATTTCCTTTCTCAATTAAGTTCTAGAGGAAGATCCCTGCCTAGCCAACCCACCCTTCTACCCCACTTGCTTGACTCCCAACACTTTGGCATTGCCTGCTCCTGCGCTCTTAAGAGATGGCTCTTACAAAGTGACCAGTATCCATGGACCCAAACACTTTCAAAACCAGATTCCCAGGGGACCTCACCGACCACCCCCTTCAGCAGCCCAAAGTCTGCTCTCCCCACACCCAGGGCCAAAGTTTTGCTGGCAGTTCTTCTCCTGTGGCCAACAACTTGAAACTCAACTACTTCATGGGCACCGTGACCGAGACAGCCACCAATCACCACTTTACACACGACTACTTCTCTGTGTACAAACAACAAAGCCAGGAGGGCACCTTTTCTAGTCTGCTCCCTTAGTACCTGCACCAAGAAGTTATCTTCAACGTGCTGCAGGAATTTCCTGGACCTGCTTGTGTCTGCTGTATGATATTCCCAGCTAACCTCTGGGATGTTAAAATCACGCAAAAGGACACGGGCAGCTGATGTAGGGATATCCCTTAATTCCTTGTGGAATAATTCATTGGCGTGGTCATCCTGGCTGGGTGGTTGACAGTGGACTCCCACAACAACATCCGCCTTAGTTGCTTTTCCCTTAATCCTTACCCAGAGGTGCTCAACCGTGTCGTCGCCAACTGCAAGCTCCATACAATCCAAGTCCTCCCTTAAATACAGCACCACCACCCCACCTCACCTGACCTGCCTATCGCTCCACAAGAGCCTATAATCATCCATCACAGCACACCCGTCACAGGATCATCCCACCAGGTTTCATCAATGATATCATAGCTCTGGGACTGGGACAAAGCTTCTAGCTCCTCTTCTTCATTCCTCATGCTCCACACATTTGTACAGAGATGTTTCAAATGTGTTCCAGTGTACTCGGCACATCGTGGAGCACACTGAAGGATCTTGCTAGCACACCATGTCTTCTTATGACATCACTCATGGTCTTCCCAAGGATTTCAAATTCCCACACACAACTCTTCCCACTGCTCATGGTCACCCTTCACACCAAGAGATGGCCAGGCCCTACTCAGGGCCACTGCCGCATTCACCTCTAGGACATGACACCGTTACATTTCCAAACTCAAGGCTCAAGCCGACTTTTATAGACCCGTCCCATCAATGAGAGCACCACAAAAAACACACAGAGGTATCACACACACGGTGTCCAGCAGACTCACTGCAGCTGATCCTTCACGTTTGGCAATGCTTCAGCTATCTCAGATGGAAGTGTTACACACTGGAGAGCAGTACGCTTTCTAAAAGTGATGTCACGGCAGCTCCAATGGCAATGGCATTGGTTTCGTGCTGCGAGAGAACAACCCAAATTTCTATGAGCACAGAACTCTAATGGATGATATATACTGCATAGGACAATTTGATATGGGATTGGGTTTTTTGTTTGTTTTGGTGGTTTTTGTTATTTGGGGGTTTTAAATCACATTAAAAATGTCTGACGATTTTGTATGTTGTGCCGGCTGGTACAAATACTGAAAGAACATCAAAACAGGCCAGTGTACCTCATGCCACTTCTCTGGCAAGGAATACAAGTCTACTTTTCTGTCTCCTTTATCAAATTTTTCTCTAAATGACCACACCATGCTTCACATGAAGCTTGACATGAAGCACTGACACGCCCTTTGGCAAGAGCTCTCATTCCTCTTCCCTGGAAGGAAGGAACAACCTTCATGCTTTCCTCCAGTCTAGCCAAGATGGACAGACAGACTGCCCCTGCCCCTTCCCTTCATGAAGAAGACCACAATCTGAGAGTGCCACTCCAAGTGCCCCAGGTACTTGGACATCCATGCAAACAGCCTCAAAGATGCCAAGCAAGGCAGGGGAGTCTTTCCTTCGGAAACTCAAACCCATCACAGATGGTATGACAATCCTCCAAGAAGGCTGAAAAGGCACCAAGCAACTACAGCTCCACTGCAGAGACAGAGCACTCTTCATATACCTTGATGAAGAGCTATGTCAAGAGCTATGAAGATGCTGAATGTCAAGCTCTTGCTTTCCCATTCTGGTAGGCATGGACTGCCAAAATAACACACCAAGAACCTTCTTACCAAGGGATTTAGCCCCCTTGGAATACCTCCCCATCATTACCATCATCCACATGCCACATAGTGAAACAAAAGCCACAAAGGAAACACCACAACATTTTTTTAATGAGAACATCTCCTCGGTGACCAACACATCCAGGCAAAGAAATGCATTGGGGTTCCTCCTCCATCTGTCCTTGCTACCACCTGCTCACGCTGTGCCTGGAAGTGACAAGAAAGGAACGAGAGCAGGCAGTGGTGCTGTGCTGGTCCAAACCTACAGGCATTACAATCCAGGCAACATTCTAAATGCTAATTCCTAAACAGGAACAAAAGTACATCTGTCTCGCAAACACATCCACTTTATGTCTGAAGCGACTTGCCTGCAGCATCACTGGTTGCTTCTGCAGAATAAGAAATATTTTCAAGACAGGAAAACTGGTTTTCAAGGATAAAAAGTGCTTCTGGGGAAGCTGGACAGAAAAAAATTACTCATGTTCTGTAAAAACTGGACAGTGCATAGTGCCCTTTATGCCTCACAGGGGAAGTACGAAGGAGACTTGAAAGCTGAGGACTTTTTTTTAACATCAAACTCGGCTCCAGAGAGTGGAAAAGCCATCCCCCACAACAATGGGAAAGCACCCAAACATCTGCCACCTGACAGCTGCCAAAATTCAGCAGCCTGCCTCTCATCCACTGTTACCAACACATTGACAATGTGAGACAAGGCAAAACCAAAAGGGTGGGAGGTTTTGGTGAGAGGAGAGAAGAAAACCAAAGTGATGCTCTTCCGCTGTATTGAAATGCAAGGTTGGCCAACATCTTGGATGCAGACAGTACTCCTTCCCCTGCCTGGCAAGAGTAAGAGCACAGAGGGAACCAAAGAGAGTTTCAGAGAAGGCTGGCAGCACGATCCAAACGTTGAAAAGCTTCTGTGTGACCAACAACATCCCACGTCAAAACCAAGTGATTAAAGTCACACGTGGTAGATGTCTGCACAAGCAGAAATACTACAAAGAACAACAGCACCCTGAGATATGCTGAACTTCTGGAGGTCCCGAGAGGATCGCGGGAAAGTAGCCCTGTGCGCTGGGCCTCTTCTCAAGGTTGTCTGCTGGCATGCCCTATCCCACGCCATGGGAAATGGCATCTCCACAGCTAAGCAGACATTCTCCACTTCTTCCCCAATGACACAGGCCATGTTCTACCCAGCATCTCCATTTCCATCTGACAAGACTGTCCCCCGCTCAAGAGTCACCCTCTCCATGACACACGCCCAGGCCATACTCAGCACCACTCACACGATCACTGCCACAAGACCCAGACATTGCTCCAACACAGTAACATGCTCCAGCTCTAAACTCGGTTCTAAGCATGACCCAGGCCTTTGCACATCCTCACCTTCCCACACGATTCGAACAAAGAACATATGGAGGGCTGCAAAGCCACACAGTGTCTGGCAGAATCTTCCCAGATGCATGAACTTCACCCTGAATCCTTTTGCCTTTTCGGGAATCTCAAATGGAAACACCACAGAGCTGTGCATTAGTGCTTTCAAAGATTCTTTGATTAGAGCTGTGGCAGCTCTGGTCCCGGTCCACAAGCAATTTATTCTTGGAGAGAACCACACCAAACGCTGAAGCAAAGGGCACGCACAATATCAATTGGGTGGGAGAATTTATATCGTAGAACACCTGAGCTGGGCTACTGTGCAGGGCTTGGCATGTACATGCACCTATCAGAATGAGTTAACACTGACAAGAGGACACAGCATCTCTACTGAGGCCACCTGTGCAAGCGCACAAGTAGGGGAAGTCGGGCACCCAAAGGTCACACCCTCCTCCTTACCTCCCCTGACAAATCCTGCCTGAGGAGGATCAAGAAACCATCATGGCAACATCAGTGGCTGCGGAAACTGCTGCAGACGCCCACCACAACATAAGGACAGCAGGATGAAGCTCTACCCGCCCACACCACCTTTCCCAAAACAGCAGTGAAGATGTTCATCAGACAGTATTCCACAGTCCGCATGTCACCCCTTCTTTCCAACACATCGCCTACGTCAGGAACGCAGCAACACAATGGACGAGATATTCATAACCTCAGACAACGCTCTGGGCATTTCAATATAACACACTATCTCAAGATCCAGAAGGCCTCCAAATCCAGACACTTGCAGCCTGAGGAAGGAGCCAGGGCAAGAACACTCCATGCCCATCCTGCCTCATGCTTTCCTCTAGGCATCCTCTATTCCCCACTCCCAGACATGTGTTCTCAAGACAAGCACATCATCTCCCATGCTGGTCTTCTTGGGACATGGCCCATGGTCTCTTCAAGGATTTCCACTTCCCACAGACAACTCTTCCCACTGATCAAGGTCACCCTTCACATCAGGTAATGGCCAGGCGACTGCCACATTCACCTCTGCGACATGCCCGTTTCCTTTCCTACGTCAAGGCTCAGTCTGACTTTTCTTACCCTTCCTATCAACGAGAGCACCACAAAAAACACACAGAGGTATCACACACACGGTGCCCCCCAGACTCACTGCACCTGACCCTTCACATTTGACAAAGCTTCAGCTACCTCAGATGGCAATGTGGCACACCTGGGAGCAAGACTCTTTCTGAAGGTGATGCCAGGACAGCTCTAAACAGCAATGGAATTGATTTCATACTCTCAGGGAAAAAACAACATGTTGATGAGCACAGCACTGTCATGCATGATACCAACTGTGTCGGAGAAGTTGACTGGGTTTTGTTAGGGAGGGGCAGTTATTTGGTTTTGAGTTTCTTGATTGTTTGTTTTCAATAAAAAAAGATTTCCAGGGCTTTTGAAATCATGTGGCTGTTGACACAAACAGTGAAAGGGCATCAAAACAGGCCAACATATTTCACGCTACTTCTCTGGCCAGGAACATCAATCCACAACCTGGGAGACAGGGGGAGCATGAAAAGAAGACGACATTTCCTGTTTCTAACACATGCCTTGGCTTGCACTCCTCTGCCCTAACACCATTCCAACAAGTACAACGTACATGGAAAAAGACCATAGGAAAAGTCCACACTGACTTCCCTACTTTCATAATAACCCTGTCAAGCGAGTGAAGCTCGGGAAATTATGCCAGGGTGTAAAGTCTTGGTTATCAGCTTGAATCACATCTCTTGCAGAGAAGAATCAAAGAAGAGGAGGACAGACTTCTCAACAGGAAATCACATCTGATACTGACTGTGGCTGGTGTGTGTAAAGATAGTAAGCAATAATATTTTATTTTTTAAAAAAAAAACTTGCCAAGGCCAGGCGTGGGTGTTGAGCAAACTGCTCAAGTGTTCGCCCACGGCAGGGGAGGTGGAACTGGATGAGCTTGAAGGTCCTTTCCACCCAAACCATCTATGATTCTATGAGAAATACTGTTTGGGGGACTGTCACCACCACAGCCTGCCTGTCGTCTTCTCCTCCTGCAAGCTCGGGTACAACTGCTACATGCCAGCAAGCAACAGCCTCTCGAAAGCTAATGTCGTGGCACCTCGCATCGACATCGGCAGCGATTTAATTGCACCGCAGAACAACTCACAGCCAGAGCAGCAAACCTCCGCTGCGGACGGTAACTGCTGCTGGCTGCGGCAATACCTTTCGTGCTTTTTTCACCAAAGCAAGAGCAGGGCGGCCCCGGCAAGGACGCGAAGGCAGATGCAAAGGCGCCATTCAGATCCTTAAGCACCCGCCAAGCACCCACCGCCCGCACGCCCACGGGGGCCGAGCCCGGCTCCCACCACCGCCTGCCCAGGGCGCGGCCGAGAAGGGGGCGTCGGGCGAGAAAGGGCCGAGGAAGGGCCGAGGAAGGGAGGGCCACTGACCGTGTCCAGCAGAGCGGGCGGCTCCGGCTGCGTCTCCTTCGCCGCGGGGCCGGGCGGCGGCGGCGGGAAGTTGGGGCTGAAAACCATCAGGTCGCTCTTGCCCGCGCCGTCCGCCACGCACAGGCTCCGGCTCTGGCGCTGCGAGTACGACCAGCTCCCCACTTCGCTGGCGCACACCAGCGTCGCCGGCCCGGGCCCCGACAGCACGGCCGCCCGCGGCGCCCACCGCGACGCCCCGTACAGCACCACCGCCAGCAGGAACAGGCTCGACACCGCGCAGATGGCCACCACCAGCCACACGTTCGTCGCCGACGCCGACGACGCGCCGCCCTCCGCCGGCCGCAGCCCCGCCCCCGACAACGACGACGACGACGACGACGACGAGCCCGCGGCCGCCAGCGCCGCCTCGGCGCCCTCCACCAGCGACACGCTCAGCGTGGCCGTGGCCGAGCGCGCCGGCTCCCCGTGGTCCCGCACCACGATCACCAGCCGCTGCCGCGGGCCGTCCGCCTCCTCCAGCGCCCGCGCCGTGCTCACCTCGCCGCTGTACAGCCCCACGCGGAACGGGCCCTTCCCCCGCGGCTCCCACAGCTCGTAGCGCAGCCACGCGTTGTAGCCCGAGTCCGCGTCCACCGCGCGGATCTTCGCCACCACCTGCCCCGCCGGCGCCCCCCACGCCGCCCACGCCCACAGCGCCCCCGAGCCCGGCCCCGGCGCCGCCGAGACCGGCGCCCCCACGCCCGGACCGCCGCCCGCAAGCGGCAGCAGCGCCGGCGCGTTGTCGTTCTCGTCCACCACGAAGAGCTGCACCGTGGCGTTGCCGCACAGCGGCGGCTCCCCCGCGTCCACCGCCCGCACCTCGAACTGCAGCACCTGCAGCTCCTCGTAGTCCAACGGCTGCAGCGCCCACAGCCGCCCGCTCTCCGCGTCCACCGACACGTAGCTCGACGCCGGCCGCCGCGCCACGCCCGACGACGCGCCCCCGACGACGCCCTCCGCCACCGAGTAGCTCACGCGACCGTTGCCCGCCTCGTCCGGGTCCCGCGCCCACAGCCGCGCCAGCTCCGCGCCCGCCGCGTTGTTCTCCCGCGCCAGCACCGTGTACACGGCCTGCGCGAACGACGGCGCGTTGTCGTTCACGTCCGACACCGGCACACGCACCCCGCGGCTGGCGCGCAGCGGCGGCGACCCGCCGTCCTCCGCCCGCACCTCCACCTCGTACTCCGACACCCGCTCCCGGTCCAGCGCCTCCCGCAGCACCAGCGAGTACGAGCCCGCGAACGTCGCCACCAGCCCGAACGGCGACGCCGGCCACACCGCGCAGCGCACCCGCCCGTTCGCCCCCGAGTCCCGGTCCGACACGCTCAGCAGCGCCACCACCGTCCCCGCCGCCGCGTCCTCCGGCACCGGCACCGACAGCGACGTCACCCACACCTCCGGCGCGTTGTCGTTCACGTCCAGCACCACCACCACCAAGCTGCAGTGACCCGACAAAGGGGGCGTCCCTTTGTCTCTCGCTTCGATTTGTAACTCGTGTAAACGAACGTCTTCAAAGTCCAGGGCGCCCCTCAGTCTGATCTCGCCCGTCTTGGGATCAATGGCGAACAGATCTCTGTTACCAGCAGGAACCGAACTGATGATGCTGTAAGAAAACTCCTTATTAAGACCCTCGTCCGGGTCCGTGGCGTTCACCCGCGCCACCAGCGTCCCCTCTGCAGCGCTCTCCAGCAGCTGCACTTTATACACCGACTGGTTGAACTGGGGCGCGTTGTCGTTCGCATCCAGCACCGAGATCACCAGCTCCACCGTGCCCGTCAGCGCCGGACGGCCCCCGTCACTCGCCGTCACCACCAAACGGTGCACAGCCATCGTCTCGCGGTCCAGAGCTTTCGTGAGCACCAAAAACAGAGATTTTAGATTTTCATCAGAAGATTTAACATCGAGCGTAAAATGCTCGCTCGGGCTGAGT
Source organism: Grus americana (assembly GCF_028858705.1). NCBI lineage: Eukaryota > Metazoa > Chordata > Aves > Gruiformes > Gruidae > Grus > Grus americana. Next base: position 20,795,588 of record NC_072865.1, read on the forward strand.
GTATAGGAGAGCTGCGCGTTGGCTCCGATATCCGCATCCGACGCGCCCTCCAGCGGGAACCGAGACCCGGGAGGAGAGTTCTCCGATAAACTGAGGTTTTTGCGTGCGGCGGGGAAGAGCGGGGCGTTGTCGTTGATGTCCGTGACCTCCAGCTCCACGTGGAAGACGCGCAGCGGCCGCTCCACCAGCACCTCCAGGCGCAGGGCGCACGGCGCGCTCTTCCCGCACAGCTCCTCCCGGTCCAGCCGCGAGCTCACCACCAGCGCCCCGCTCGCCCCGCTCACCTCCACGCTCGCCCGACGGCCCTGCGCCACCAGACGCAGCCGACGCGCCTCCGGCTCGCCCGCCTCCAGGCCCAGGTCCTGCGCCAGCCGCCCCACCACCGTCCCGGCCTTGGCTTCCTCCGGCACCGAGTACCGCACCTGACCGCCGCCCAGCGCCCAGGCCGCCTGCAGCACCAGCACCCGCAACACGGGCCCCCAACACACGCCCATCGCCGCCGCCGCCGCCGACACCCGCCCGGGCCCCGCACGGCTCCCCGCCGCCGCACGCACGCACCCGCTCAACTGACCGCCCCGCCCCGCGCCGCGCCGCCCCCCCGCGCTCACAGCCGGGCTCTCCGCCGCACCGGGGCGGAGCCGCGGAGACAATCACCGCCGTTTCTGAGCCTGCAGCGACACCGTGTGCTGCTCCGCCGGCTCACACGCTCCCCACCGTCCACCGCGCCTCCGCACCCGTCCTGCTCGTCTCCTCTCCCGTCTCCTCCTTCCCTTCCACTCTTTCTTGGCCTTCTTTATTTTCCTCTTCCCCTCCCCACTCCTTACGTCTTTTTCATTCCTTCCTTGCTTTGGGTTTCATAGATTCCTTCCCTTCTTCCTCCCTTTTCGTCGTCCTTATTCTTTCTTCATTTCACTTGCTTTTTTCTCTTCTCTTTTTCTACTGTCTTCTCTTCCTTCTTCTTGCTTTGTTTTCTTCTCTTTCCTCCTCTTTCTTCTTCCTTCTGTTCCTTCTCCTTTCCCTTCTTGCCCTGACGTGCCCCATTCTTTACTCCCCTTGCCCTTCTCTTTCCACCCTTCTCGCTTCTTTCCCCCCGCTCGCAGCTCCCCAGTCGCCTCCGGCCCCGCGGCGGACACCATCAAAGACGGAGCCATCGGCGCTAATTACGGGGCATCAGCGCCGCAGCGCGGGACTCTAACCAAGGGCGAGGCTGTTAGGGACCAGCTCCGCTCAGCGTCCAGACATAACGTCGGTGCGTGCTGGTTGTCTCGTCTATCCTCTTCCTTCTTTTCCTTCATTTCCTTCCTCTACTTCTCATTCTTTTCTTCTAGCATTCCTACTCCTCCTTCCGTCCTATTCCTCCTTCCTGGCTTGCTTTTCACTTGCATAGATTCCTTCCTTGCCTTTTTCCTTTCCTTCTGCGATTCTGATGCAAGATAATGTTGGTGCGACCTGGTCATCTCCTTTTTTCTCTTCTTTGTCCTCTTCCTTCCATCCTTAATTTCTTCCTTCCTTTCTTCCTCTCCCTCACCACCTTTCTCTGTAGAGTGATAGTGTCTCTGCATGCCAGTAAACTCATTTATCTTTTCTTCATTTCTTTACCTTCTCCCTATTCCTTCCTTTGTTCTTGTTTTCTTTCCCTCTATTCTTGCTTTCTTCCTTCTCTACTTTCTCTTCTTTCTCCCACTTCACTCTCGAAATGGAGCATGGACATGTCCTCTGGCAAGAGCTCTTTCCCCTTCCTCACCCCTTTACATCAAGCCTTGACCACTGTCCCTGAACACTGAGGATGCCGAGGTCCTCATCTCCATTCAGTGTACAAAGATAATGTCAGCGCGTGCTGGTAATCTCCTCTATTGTCTCTTCCTTCCTTCCTCTTCCTTTTTTCTTTCTTCCTTGCTTCGTTCTTCCTTGCATACAGTCCTTTTTTCCCCGTCTTCTCATCTCTTTCATTCTTTCCTCTCTTTATTTCCTGCTTATTTTTGTGGGTTTTTTCACTCCTTTTTCTTTTTTGCTCTCCCTGTTTCTCTTCCTTACGTATTTTTATTTCTCTTTCCTCTTTCTCTTCCTTCTTCTTTTTTTGCCTCAGACCTGCCCTATCCTTGCCTCCCCTTCTCTTCTGCTTCCACCGCGTCTCCTCTCTTCTTTCTCTCCTTTACAAAAATACTTTCTGCATTTCCACACCACGCTCAACACAAAGCACCAACATGCCCTCTGGCAAAACCTCTCATTCCTCTTCCTTTCCACCTTCCAGCCATCCAGATGAGTAATAACCTTCCTGCTTTCCTCCAGCCTGTGCAAGACAGACAGACTGCCCCTCCACCTCCCCTCCCCTTCCCTGCCCTTCCTGAAGAAGACCACACTCTGCAGCCTCCAGGCCTCTCAAGGACCCAGCAAATAACAGAGCAAGGCAATCATGCAGCAAGGAACAGCTCTGCTGCATCACAAAAGAATCCACCACCCTCTGAAACACAGCCCCAGGCCCCGGGTACTTGGACATCCATGCAAACAGCCTCCAGAGAGTCCAAACAACACACGGGCGGGGGCGGGGGGCTGTCTTTCTTTAGAGAAATCAAAGACCACCACGACAATCCACCAAGAAACCTGAAACAGCAGCGGGCAACCACACCTCCTGAGCACTCTTCATGTATCTCAATGAAGTGCTATTCTTCCAGTCTCAGTTTCCACCTGCACGTTGAACGACAAGCTCTTGCTTTCCCATTCTGGCAGGCATGCACTGCCAGAACAACACAGGGCATTAGTTCCCATGGAATACCTCTCACTCATTAGCAGGAGCCATGCATCATACAGCCAAACAAAAGCCAGGAAGCAAACACCATGACATTTTCACTGAGAACATCCCCTTGCCTCCCAACACACCCACTCCACGAACTGCACTGCGGTCCCTCCTCCATCCGTCCTTGCTGCCACCTTGCAGCAAAGGAACAAGAGCGGACACTGATGCTGTGCTGGTCCAAACCTACAGGCATTACAATCCCGGCAACATTCGGTTGATCCAACATGGAGATACCACGACTAAATAGGAATGGTTAGGTATGGGTGACTTACCTGTAGCATCACTGGTTGCTTCTTCAGAAAAGAAACATTTTCAGGACAGAAGAATTCCTTTTAAGGGACATTTTCCCTTAACATTACCAGAGAGTTCTGGGGTTGCCGGACAGAAAAAAAAAGACTCCCATTCCGCCAGACTTTGGAAACCATTGTACAGTGCACTCCTACCATTTCCTTGTGTCCTACCAATGCTCACCAGAGACAGGAGGAGATCAGCACCTCCCCCTTGGCTGCACCCCTGGAGAACATTGTAGGCTGCAATGAGGTCACCCCTCAGCCTTCTCTTCTCCAAGCTCAACAAGCCAAGTGACCTCAGCTGCTCTTCATCACTCTTGCCCCTCAAGACCTTTCACCGTCTTGCTCACCCTACCTTGGACACGCTCTCATAGTTTGATCTCCTTCTTATATTCAGGCACACAAAACTGCACACAGCACTCAAGGAGGGGCTGCACTAGTGCAGTGCAGAGTGGGACAATCACCTCTCTCGAACAGCTAGCAAAGCTGTGTTTGACGCACCCCTGGACACAGTTGGCCCTTTGGGCTGCCAGGACACACTGTTGACTCCTTTTCAACTTCCCATCAACACAAAACCCCAGATCACTTTCCACAGGGCTGCTCTCCAGCCTCTCAATCCCCAGTTTCTATTGGGGGATTACCCCAGGATTACCCCGCAACAAGTGTAGAATCCAGCATTTGCTCTTGTTAAATTTCATATAGCTGGTGACTGCCCAGCTCTCTAGTCTATCCAGATCTCTCTGAAAGGCCTCTCTGTCCCCAATGGTGTCCACAGCTCCTCCGAATTTAGTATCATTGGACAATTTAATGTACATTCAATTGATACATACAGATGATTTATAGAAACAATAAAGAGCCCTGGCCCTACAATTGAGCCCTGTGGCATCCCACTGGTGACTGGCCGCCAGCCTGATCTAACCCCATTTACTTATGTGCCTCCAGCTGCAGCAGCAAGTCTCAAACCTGTTCAGAGTTGGCTGGGAGTTTATCATTCCCCCAGTCACGGTCTTCCAACACAGGGCTCCGCCGGTCCCAGGGCCCATCATTGGTGTTGATGAAGGTGGCATTAAACATCTCTGCTTTGTCTACGTCCCAATTTGTGAGGTGACCGACTTTATCAAGTAACAGACTGACACTAGCACTTATCCTCCTTTTACTGTTAACATATTTTAAAAAGCCCTTTTTGTTCTCCTTCACAGTGCTGGCCAGCTTGAAATCTCATCAAGCTTTGGCCACACGACTTGCAAACAGTTGCAAACAACGTCTCTGTAGTCCTCCCATGTCACTTGTCCTTGCTTCCAACGTCCATACAATTTCCTTTCTCAATTAAGTTCTAGAGGAAGATCCCTGCCTAGCCAACCCACCCTTCTACCCCACTTGCTTGACTCCCAACACTTTGGCATTGCCTGCTCCTGCGCTCTTAAGAGATGGCTCTTACAAAGTGACCAGTATCCATGGACCCAAACACTTTCAAAACCAGATTCCCAGGGGACCTCACCGACCACCCCCTTCAGCAGCCCAAAGTCTGCTCTCCCCACACCCAGGGCCAAAGTTTTGCATGCAGTTCTTCTCCTGTGGCCAACAACTTGAAACTCAACTACTTCATGGGCACCGTGACCGAGACAGCCACCAATCACCACTTTACACACGACTACTTCTCTGTGTACAAACAACAAAGCCAGGAGGGCACCTTTTCTAGTCTGCTCCCTTAGTACCTGCACCAAGAAGTTATCTTCAACGTGCTGCAGGAATTTCCTGGACCTGCTTGTGTCTGCTGTATGATATTCCCAGCTAACCTCTGGGATGTTAAAATCACGCAAAAGGACACGGGCAGCTGATGTAGGGATATCCCTTAATTCCTTGTGGAATAATTCATTGGCGTGGTCATCCTGGCTGGGTGGTTGACAGTGGACTCCCACAACAACATCCGCCTTAGTTGCTTTTCCCTTAATCCTTACCCAGAGGTGCTCAACCGTGTCGTCGCCAACTGCAAGCTCCATACAATCCAAGTCCTCCCTTAAATACAGCACCACCACCCCACCTCACCTGACCTGCCTATCGCTCCACAAGAGCCTATAATCATCCATCACAGCACACCCATCACAGGATCATCCCACCAGGTTTCATCAATGATATCATAGCTCTGGGACTGGGACAAAGCTTCTAGCTCCTCTTCTTCATTCCTCATGCTCCACACATTTGTACAGAGATGTTTCAAATGTGTTCCAGTGTACTCGGCACATCGTGGAGCACACTGAAGGATCTTGCTAGCACACCATGTCTTCTTATGACATCACTCATGGTCTTCCCAAGGATTTCAAATTCCCACACACAACTCTTCCCACTGCTCATGGTCACCCTTCACACCAAGAGATGGCCAGGCCCTACTCAGGGCCACTGCCGCATTCACCTCTAGGACATGACACCGTTACATTTCCAAACTCAAGGCTCAAGCCGACTTTTATAGACCCGTCCCATCAATGAGAGCACCACAAAAAACACACAGAGGTATCACACACACGGTGTCCAGCAGACTCACTGCAGCTGATCCTTCACGTTTGGCAATGCTTCAGCTATCTCAGATGGAAGTGTTACACACTGGAGAGCAGTACGCTTTCTAAAAGTGATGTCACGGCAGCTCCAATGGCAATGGCATTGGTTTCGTGCTGCGAGAGAACAACCCAAATTTCTATGAGCACAGAACTCTAATGGATGATATATACTGCATAGGACAATTTGATATGGGATTGGGTTTTTTGTTTGTTTTGGTGGTTTTTGTTATTTGGGGGTTTTAAATCACATTAAAAATGTCTGACGATTTTGTATGTTGTGCCGGCTGGTACAAATACTGAAAGAACATCAAAACAGGCCAGTGTACCTCATGCCACTTCTCTGGCAAGGAATACAAGTCTACTTTTCTGTCTCCTTTATCAAATTTTTCTCTAAATGACCACACCATGCTTCACATGAAGCTTGACATGAAGCACTGACACGCCCTTTCGCAAGAGCTCTCATTCCTCTTCCCTGGAAGGAAGGAACAACCTTCATGCTTTCCTCCAGTCTAGCCAAGATGGACAGACAGACTGCCCCTGCCCCTTCCCTTCATGAAGAAGACCACAATCTGAGAGTGCCACTCCAAGTGCCCCAGGTACTTGGACATCCATGCAAACAGCCTCAAAGATGCCAAGCAAGGCAGGGGAGTCTTTCCTTTGGAAACTCAAACCCATCACAGATGGTATGACAATCCTCCAAGAAGGCTGAAAAGGCACCAAGCAACTACAGCTCCACTGCAGAGAGAGAGCACTCTTCATATACCTTGATGAAGAGCTATGTCAAGAGCTATGAAGATGCTGAATGTCAAGCTCTTGCTTTCCCATTCTGGTAGGCATGGACTGCCAAAATAACACACCAAGAACCTTCTTACCAAGGGATTTAGCCCCCTTGGAATACCTCCCCATCATTACCATCATCCACATGCCACATAGTGAAACAAAAGCCACAAAGGAAACACCACAACATTTTTTTAATGAGAACATCTCCTCGGTGACCAACACATCCAGGCAAAGAAATGCATTGGGGTTCCTCCTCCATCTGTCCTTGCTACCACCTGCTCACGCTGTGCCTGGAAGTGACAAGAAAGGAACGAGAGCAGGCAGTGGTGCTGTGCTGGTCCAAACCTACAGGCATTACAATCCAGGCAACATTCTAAATGCTAATTCCTAAACAGGAACAAAAGTACATCTGTCTCGCAAACACATCCACTTTATGTCTGAAGCGACTTGCCTGCAGCATCACTGGTTGCTTCTTCAGAATAAGAAATATTTTCAAGACAGGAAAACTGGTTTTCAAGGATAAAAAGTGCTTCTGGGGAAGCTGGACAGAAAAAAATTACTCATGTTCTGTAAAAACTGGACAGTGCATAGTGCCCTTTATGCCTCACAGGGGAAGTACGAAGGAGACTTGAAAGCTGAGGACTTTTTTTTAACATCAAACTCGGCTCCAGAGAGTGGAAAAGCCATCCCCCACAACAATGGGAAAGCACCCAAACATCTGCCACCTGATAGCTGCCAAAATTCAGCAGCCTGCATCTCATCCACTGTTACCAACACATTGACAGTGTGAGAGAAGGCAAAACCAAAAGGGTGGGAGGTTTTGGTGAGAGGAGAGAAGAAAACCAAAGTGATGCTCTTCCGCTGTATTGAAATGCAAGGTTGGCCAACATCTTGAATGCAGACAGTACTCCTTCCCCTGCCTGGCAAGAGTAAGAGCACAGAGGGAACCAAAGAGAGTTTCAGAGAAGGCTGGCAGCACGATCCAAACGTGGAAAAGCTTCTGTGTGACCAACAACATCCCACGTCAAAACCAAGTGATTAAAGTCACACGTGGTAGATGTCTGCACAAGCAGAAATACTACAAAGAACAACAGCACCCTGAGATATGCTGAACTTCTGGAGGTCCCGAGAGGATCGCGGGAAAGTAGCCCTGTGCGCTGGGCCTCTTCTCAAGGTTGTCTGCTGGCATGCCCTATCCCACGCCATGGGAAATGGCATCTCCACAGCTAAGCAGACATTCTCCACTTCTTCCCCAATGACACAGGCCATGTTCTACCCAGCATCTCCATTTCCATCTGACAAGACTGTCCCCCGCTCAAGAGTCACCCTCTCCATGACACACGCCCAGGCCATACTCAGCACCACTCACACGATCACTGCCACAAGACCCAGACATTGCTCCAACACAGTAACATGCTCCAGCTCTAAACTCGGTTCTAAGCATGACCCAGGCCTTTGCACATCCTCACCTTCCCACACGATTCGAACAAAGAACATATGGAGGGCTGCAAAGCCACACAGTGTCTGGCAGAATCTTCCCAGATGCATGAACTTCACCCTGAATCCTTTTGCCTTTTCGGGAATCTCAAATGGAAACACCACAGAGCTGTGCATTAGTGCTTTCAAAGATTCTTTGATTAGAGCTGTGGCAGCTCTGGTCCCGGTCCACAAGCAATTTATTCTTGGAGAGAACCACACCAAACGCTGAAGCAAAGGGCACGCACAATATCAATTGGGTGGGAGAATTTATATCGTAGAACACCTGAGCTGGGCTACTGTGCAGGGCTTGGCATGTACATGCACCTATCAGAATGAGTTAACACTGACAAGAGGACACAGCATCTCTACTGAGGCCACCTGTGCAAGTGCACAAGTAGGGGAAGTCGGGCACCCAAAGGTCACACCCTCCTCCTTACCTCCCCTGACAAATCCTGCCTGAGGAGGATCAAGAAACCATCATGGCAACATCAGTGGCTGCGGAAACTGCTGCAGACGCCCACCACAACATAAGGACAGCAGGATGAAGCTCTACCCGCCCACACCACCTTTCCCAAAACAGCAGTGAAGATGTTCATCAGACAGTATTCCACAGTCCGCATGTCACCCCTTCTTTCCAACACATCGCCTACGTCAGGAACGCAGCAACACAATGGACGAGATATTCATAACCTCAGACAACGCTCTGGGCATTTCAATATAGCACACTATCTCAAGATCCAGAAGGCCTCCAAATCCAGACACTTGCAGCCTGAGGAAGGAGCCAGGGCAAGAACACTCCATGCCCATCCTGCCTCATGCTTTCCTCTAGGCATCCTCTATTCCCCACTCCCAGACATGTGTTCTCAAGACAAGCACATCATCTCCCATGCTGGTCTTCTTGGGACATGGCCCATGGTCTCTTCAAGGATTTCCACTTCCCACAGACAACTCTTCCCACTGATCAAGGTCACCCTTCACATCAGGTAATGGCCAGGCGACTGCCACATTCACCTCTGCGACATGCCCGTTTCCTTTCCTACGTCAAGGCTCAGTCTGACTTTTCTTACCCTTCCTATCAACGAGAGCACCACAAAAAACACACAGAGGTATCACACACACGGTGCCCCCCAGACTCACTGCACCTGACCCTTCACATTTGACAAAGCTTCAGCTACCTCAGATGGCAATGTGGCACACCTGGGAGCAAGACTCTTTCTGAAGGTGATGCCAGGACAGCTCTAAACAGCAATGGAATTGATTTCATACTCTCAGGGAAAAAACAACATGTTGATGAGCACAGCACTGTCATGCATGATACCAACTGTGTCGGAGAAGTTGACTGGGTTTTGTTAGGGAGGGGCAGTTATTTGGTTTTGAGTTTCTTGATTGTTTGTTTTCAATAAAAAAAGATTTCCAGGGCTTTTGAAATCATGTGGCTGTTGACACAAACAGTGAAAGGGCATCAAAACAGGCCAACATATTTCACGCTACTTCTCTGGCCAGGAACATCAATCCACAACCTGGGAGACAGGGGGAGCATGAAAAGAAGACGACATTTCCTGTTTCTAACACATGCCTTGGCTTGCACTCCTCTGCCCTAACACCATTCCAACAAGTACAACGTACATGGAAAAAGACCATAGGAAAAGTCCACACTGACTTCCCTACTTTCATAATAACCCTGTCAAGCGAGTGAAGCTCGGGAAATTATGCCAGGGTGTAAAGTCTTGGTTATCAGCTTGAATCACATCTCTTGCAGAGAAGAATCAAAGAAGAGGAGGACAGACTTCTCAACAGGAAATCACATCTGATACTGACTGTGGCTGGTGTGTGTAAAGATAGTAAGCAATAATATTTTATTTTTTAAAAAAAAAACTTGCCAAGGCCAGGCGTGGGTGTTGAGCAAACTGCTCAAGTGTTCGCCCACGGCAGGGGAGGTGGAACTGGATGAGCTTGAAGGTCCTTTCCACCCAAACCATCTATGATTCTATGAGAAATACTGTTTGGGGGACTGTCACCACCACAGCCTGCCTGTCGTCTTCTCCTCCTGCAAGCTCGGGTACAACTGCTACATGCCAGCAAGCAACAGCCTCTCGAAAGCTAATGTCGTGGCACCTCGCATCGACATCGGCAGCGATTTAATTGCACCGCAGAACAACTCACAGCCAGAGCAGCAAACCTCCGCTGCGGACGGTAACTGCTGCTGGCTGCGGCAATACCTTTCGTGCTTTTTTCACCAAAGCAAGAGCAGGGCGGCCCCGGCAAGGACGCGAAGGCAGATGCAAAGGCGCCATTCAGATCCTTAAGCACCCGCCAAGCACCCACCGCCCGCACGCCCACGGGGGCCGAGCCCGGCTCCCACCACCGCCTGCCCAGGGCGCGGCCGAGAAGGGGGCGTCGGGCGAGAAAGGGCCGAGGAAGGGCCGAGGAAGGGAGGGCCACTGACCGTGTCCAGCAGAGCGGGCGGCTCCGGCTGCGTCTCCTTCGCCGCGGGGCCGGGCGGCGGCGGCGGGAAGTTGGGGCTGAAAACCATCAGGTCGCTCTTGCCCGCGCCGTCCGCCACGCACAGGCTCCGGCTCTGGCGCTGCGAGTACGACCAGCTCCCCACTTCGCTGGCGCACACCAGCGTCGCCGGCCCGGGCCCCGACAGCACGGCCGCCCGCGGCGCCCACCGCGACGCCCCGTACAGCACCACCGCCAGCAGGAACAGGCTCGACACCGCGCAGATGGCCACCACCAGCCACACGTTCGTCGCCGACGCCGACGACGCGCCGCCCTCCGCCGGCCGCAGCCCCGCCCCCGACAACGACGACGACGACGACGACGACGAGCCCGCGGCCGCCAGCGCCGCCTCGGCGCCCTCCACCAGCGACACGCTCAGCGTGGCCGTGGCCGAGCGCGCCGGCTCCCCGTGGTCCCGCACCACGATCACCAGCCGCTGCCGCGGGCCGTCCGCCTCCTCCAGCGCCCGCGCCGTGCTCACCTCGCCGCTGTACAGCCCCACGCGGAACGGGCCCTTCCCCCGCGGCTCCCACAGCTCGTAGCGCAGCCACGCGTTGTAGCCCGAGTCCGCGTCCACCGCGCGGATCTTCGCCACCACCTGCCCCGCCGGCGCCCCCCACGCCGCCCACGCCCACAGCGCCCCCGAGACCGGCCCCGACGCCGCCGAGACCGGCCCCGACGCCGCCGAGACCGGCGCCCCCACGCCCGGACCGCCGCCCGCAAGCGGCAGCAGCGCCGGCGCGTTGTCGTTCTCGTCCACCACGAAGAGCTGCACCGTGGCGTTGCCGCACAGCGGCGGCTCCCCCGCGTCCACCGCCCGCACCTCGAACTGCAGCACCTGCAGCTCCTCGTAGTCCAACGGCTGCAGCGCCCACAGCCGCCCGCTCTCCGCGTCCACCGACACGTAGCTCGACGCCGGCCGCCGCGCCACGCCCGACGACGCGCCCCCGACGACGCCCTCCGCCACCGAGTAGCTCACGCGACCGTTGCCCGCCTCGTCCGGGTCCCGCGCCCACAGCCGCGCCAGCTCCGCGCCCGCCGCGTTGTTCTCCCGCGCCAGCACCGTGTACACGGCCTGCGCGAACGACGGCGCGTTGTCGTTCACGTCCGACACCGGCACACGCACCCCGCGGCTGGCGCGCAGCGGCGGCGACCCGCCGTCCTCCGCCCGCACCTCCACCTCGTACTCCGACACCCGCTCCCGGTCCAGCGCCTCCCGCAGCACCAGCGAGTACGAGCCCGCGAACGTCGCCACCAGCCCGAACGGCGACGCCGGCCACACCGCGCAGCGCACCCGCCCGTTCGCCCCCGAGTCCCGGTCCGACACGCTCAGCAGCGCCACCACCGTCCCCGCCGCCGCGTCCTCCGGCACCGGCACCGACAGCGACGTCACCCACACCTCCGGCGCGTTGTCGTTCACGTCCAGTACATCCACCACCACCTTGCAGTGACCCGACAAAGGGGGCCACCCTTTGTCTTTCGCCTTCACGTGCAGATCGTAGAAAGTAACTGTCTCGAAGTCCAGGGCGCCCCTCAGTCTGATCTCCCCGCTGTTCGCATCGATACTGAATACATCCACGGCAGATGGAGGAACAAAAGTATCAATTTCGTAAGTCATGTCTCCGTATATTCCCAAGTCCGGATCCGTGGCATTCACCCGCGCCACCAGCGTCCCCTCTGCAGCGCTCTCCGGCAGCTGCACTTTATACACCGACTGGTTGAACTGGGGCGCGTTGTCGTTCACATCCAGCACCGAGATCACCAGCTCCACCGTGCCCGTCAGCGCCGGACGGCCCCCGTCACTCGCCGTCACCACCAAACGGTGCACAGCCATCGTCTCGCGGTCCAGAGCTTTCGTGAGCACCAAAAACAAGGATTTACTCCGGGAGTCACTGTTTTCTTCCTCTATTCTAAAATGCTCGCTGGGGCTGAGTGTATAGGAGAGCTGCGCGTTGGCTCCGATATCCGCATCCGACGCGCCCTCCAGCGGGAACCGAGACCCGGGAGGAGAGTTCTCCGGTAAACTGAGGTTTTTGCGTGCGGCGGGGAAGAGCGGGGCGTTGTCGTTGATGTCCGTGACCTCCAGCTCCACGTGGAAGACGCGCAGCGGCCGCTCCACCAGCACCTCCAGGCGCAGGGCGCACGGCGCGCTCTTCCCGCACAGCTCCTCCCGGTCCAGCCGCGAGCTCACCACCAGCGCCCCGCTCGCCCCGCTCACCTCCACGCTCGCCCGACGGCCCTGCGCCACCAGACGCAGCCGACGCGCCTCCGGCTCGCCCGCCTCCAGGCCCAGGTCCTGCGCCAGCCGCCCCACCACCGTCCCGGCCTTGGCTTCCTCCGGCACCGAGTACCGCACCTGACCGCCGCCCAGCGCCCAGGCCGCCTGCAGCACCAGCACCCGCAACACGGGCCCCCAACACACGCCCATCGCCGCCGCCGCCGCCGACACCCGCCCGGGCCCCGCACGGCTCCCCGCCGCCGCACGCACGCACCCGCTCAACTGACCGCCCCGCGCCGCGCCGCCCCCCCGCGCTCACAGCCGGGCTCTCCGCCGCACCGGGGCGGAGCCGCGGAGACAATCACCGCCGTTTCTGAGCCTGCAGCGACACCGTGTGCTGCTCCGCCGGCTCACACGCTCCCCACCGTCCACCGCGCCTCCGCACCCGTCCTGCTCGTCTCCTCTCCCGTCTCCTCCTTCCCTTCCACTCTTTCTTGGCCTTCTTTCCCGCTTTCTCTAGTTATTTCTTTTACCTTTCTTGCTTGCTCTTTGCTTGCGTATATGCCTTTCTTTCCTTCTTCCTCTTTCCTTCTTTCTCTTTTCTTTCTTCCTTCTTTGCTGTTTCTTAAGTCTTCCTTCAATTCCCTCTTCGTTTCTCTCCTTTTTACTTGCCAATTCCTACTGTTTTCCCCTCCTTCTTCTACTTGCTACTCCTTCCTTAACTTTCCTCCTTTTCTTTCTTCGGTTTCTCCTCTTCCTTCTGTTCCTTCTCCTGTCCCTTCTTGCCCTGACGTGCCCCATTCTTTACTCCCCTTGCCCTTCTCTTTCCACCCTTCTCGCTACTTTGCCCCCGCTCGCAGCTCCCCAGTCGCCTCCGGCCCCGCGGCGGACACCATCAAAGACGGAGCCATCGGCGCTAATTACGGGGCATCAGCGCCGCAGCGCGGGACTCTAACCAAGGGCGAGGCTGTTAGGGACCAGCTCCGCTCAGCGTCCAGACATAACGTCGGTGCGTGCTGGTTGTCTCGTCTATCCTCTTCCTTCTTTTCCTTCATTTCCTTCCTCTACTTCTCATTCTTTTCTTCTAGCATTCCTACTCCTCCTTCCGTCCTATTCCTCCTTCCTGGCTTGCTTTTCACTTGCATAGATTCCTTCCTTGCCTTTTTCCTTTCCTTCTGCGATTCTGATGCAAGATAATGTTGGTGCGACCTGGTCATCTCCTTTTTTCTCTTCTTTGTCCTTTTCCTTCCATCCTTAATTTCTTCCTTCCTTTCTTCCTCTCCCTCACCACCTTTCTCTGTAGAGTGATAGTGTCTCTGCATGCCAGTAAACTCATTTATCTTTTCTTCATTTCTTTACCTTCTCCCTATTCCTTCCTTTGTTCTTGTTTTCTTTCCCTCTATTCTTGCTTTCTTCCTTCTCTACTTTCTCTTCTTTCTCCCACTTCACTCTCGAAATGGAGCATGGACATGTCCTCTGGCAAGAGCTCTTTCCCCTTCCTCACCCCTTTACATCAAGCCTTGACCACTGTCCCTGAACACTGAGGATGCCGAGGTCCTCATCTCCACTCAGTGTACAAAGATAATGTCAGCGCGTGCTGGTAATCTTCTCTATTGTCTCTTCCTTCCTTTCTCTTCCTTTTTTCTTTTTCCTTGCTTCGTTCTTCCTTGCATACAGTCCTTTTTTCCCCGTCTTCTCATCTCTTTCATTCTTTCCTCTATTTCCTGCTTATTTTTGTGGGTTTTTTCACTCCTTTTTCTTTTTTGCTCTCCCTGTTTCTCTTCCTTACGTATTTTTATTTCTCTTTCCTCCTTCTCTTCCTTCTTCTTTTTTTGCCTCAGACCTGCCCTATCCTTGCCTCCCCTTCTCTTCTGCTTCCACCGCGTCTCCTCTCTTCTTTCTCTCCTTCACAAAAATACTTTCTGCATCTCCACACCATGTTCAACACAAAGCACCAACATGCCCTCTGGCAAAACCTCTCATTCCTCTTCCCTTCCACCTTCCAGCCGTCCAGATGAGGAACAACCTTCCTGCTTTCCTCCAGCCTGTGCAAGACAGACAGACTGCCCCTCCACCTCCCCTTCCCTGCCCCTCCTGAAGAAGACCACACTCTGCAGCCTCCAGGCCTCTCAAGGACCCAGCAAATAACAGAGCAAGGCAATCATGCAGCAAGGAACAGCTCTGCTGCATCACAAAAGAATCCACCACCCTCTGAAACACAGCCCCAAGCCCCGGGTACTTGGACATCCATGCAAACAGCCTCCAGAGAGTCCAAACAACACACGGGCGGGGGCGGGGGACTGTCTTTCTTTAGAGAAATCAAAGCCATCACAGACCACCACGACAATCCACCAAGAAACCTGAAACAGCAGCGGGCAACCACACCTCCTGAGCGCTCTTCATGTATCTCAATGAAGTGCTATTCTTCCAGTCTCAGTTTCCACCTGCACGTTGAACGACAAGCTCTTGCTTTCCCATTCTGGCAGGCATGCACTGCCAGAACAACACAGGGCATTAGTTCCCATGGAATACCTCTCACTCATTAGCAGGAGCCATGCATCATACAGCCAAACAAAAGCCAGGAAGCAAACACCATGACATTTTCACTGAGAACATCCCCTTGCCTCCCAACACACCCACTCCACGAACTGCACTGCGGTCCCTCCTCCATCCGTCCTTGCTGCCACCTTGCAGCAAAGGAACAAGAGCGGACACTGATGCTGTGCTGGTCCAAACCTACAGGCATTAAAATCCCGGCAACATTCGGCTGATCCAACATGGAGGTACTATGACTAAATAGGAATGGTTAGCTATGGGTGACTTACCTGTAGCATCACTGGTTGCTTCTTCAGAAAAGAAACATTTTCAGGACAGAAGAATTGCTTTTAAGGGACATTTTCCCTTAACATTACCAGAGAGTTCTGGGGTTGCCGGACAGAAAAAAAAAGACTCCCATTCCGCCAGACTTTGGAAACCATTGTACAGTGCACTCCTACCATTTCCTTGTGTCCTACCAATGCTCACCAGAGACAGGAGGAGATCAGCACCTCCCCCTTGGCTGCACCCCTGGAGAACATTGTAGGCTGCAATGAGGTCACCCCTCAGCCTTCTCTTCTCCAAGCTCAACAAGCCAAGTGACCTCAGCTGCTCTTCATCACTCTTGCCCCTCAAGACCTTTCACCGTCTTGCTCACCCTACCTTGGACGCGCTCTCATAGTTTGATCTCCTTCTTATATTCAGGCACACAAAACTGCACACAGCACTCAAGGAGGGGCTGCACTAGTGCAGTGCAGAGTGGGACAATCACCTCTCTCGAACAGCTAGCAAAGCTGTGTTTGACGCACCCCTGGACACAGTTGGCCCTTTGGGCTGCCAGGACACACTGTTGACTCCTTTTCAACTTCCCATCAACACAAAACCCCAGATCACTTTCCACAGGGCTGCTCTCCAGCCTCTCAATCCCCAGTTTCTATTGGGGGATTACCCCAGGATTACCCCGCAACAAGTGTAGAATCCAGCATTTGCTCTTGTTAAATTTCATATAGCTGGTGATTGCCCAGCTCTCTAGTCTATCCAGATCTCTCTGAAAGGCCTCTCTGTCCCCAGTGGTGTCCACAGCTCCTCCGAATTTAGTATCATTGGACAATTTAATGTACATTCAATTGATACATACAGATGATTTATAGAAACAATAAAGAGCCCTGGCCCTACAATTGAGCCCTGTGGCATCCCACTGGTGACTGGCCGCCAGCCTGATCTAACCCCATTTACTTATGTGCCTCCAGCTGCAGCAGCAAGTCTCAAACCTGTTCAGAGTTGGCTGGGAGTTTATCATTCCCCCAGTCACGGTCTTCCAACACAGGGCTCCGCCGGTCCCAGGGCCCATCATTGGTGTTGATGAAGGTGGCATTAAACATCTCTGCTTTGTCTACGTCCCAATTTGTGAGGTGACCGACTTTATCAAGTAACGGACTGACACTAGCACTTATCCTCCTTTTACTGTTAACATATTTTAAAAAGCCCTTTTTGTTCTCCTTCACAGTGCTGGCCAGCTTGAAATCTCATCAAGCTTTGGCCACACGACTTGCAAACAGTTGCAAACAACGTCTCTGTAGTCCTCCCATGTCACTTGTCCTTGCTTCCAACGTCCATACAATTTCCTTTCTCAATTAAGTTCTAGAGGAAGATCCCTGCCTAGCCAACCCACCCTTCTACCCCACTTGCTTGACTCCCAACACTTTGGCATTGCCTGCTCCTGCGCTCTTAAGAGATGGCTCTTACAAAGTGACCAGTATCCATGGACCCAAACACTTTCAAAACCAGATTCCCAGGGGACCTCACCGACCACCCCCTTCAGCAGCCCAAAGTCTGCTCTCCCCACACCCAGGGCCAAAGTTTTGCTGGCAGTTCTTCTCCTGTGGCCAACAACTTGAAACTCAACTACTTCATGGGCACTGTGACCGAGACAGCCACCAATCACCACTTTACACACGACTACTTCTCTGTGTACAAACAACAAAGCCAGGAGGGCACCTTTTCTAGTCTGCTCCCTTAGTACCTGCACCAAGAAGTTATCTTCAACGTGCTGCAGGAATTTCCTGGACCTGCTTGTGTCTGCTGTATGATATTCCCAGCTAACCTCTGGGATGTTAAAATCACGCAAAAGGACACGGGCAGCTGATGTAGGGATATCCCTTAATTCCTTGTGGAATAATTCATTGGCGTGGTCATCCTGGCTGGGTGGTTGACAGTGGACTCCCACAACAACATCCGCCTTAGTTGCTTTTCCCTTAATCCTTACCCAGAGGTGCTCAACCGTGTCGTCGCCAACTGCAAGCTCCATACAATCCAAGTCCTCCCTTAAATACAGCACCACCACCCCACCTCACCTGACCTGCCTATCGCTCCACAAGAGCCTATAATCATCCATCACAGCACACCCGTCACAGGATCATCCCACCAGGTTTCATCAATGATATCATAGCTCTGGGACTGGGACAAAGCTTCTAGCTCCTCTTCTTCATTCCTCATGCTCCACACATTTGTACAGAGATGTTTCAAATGTGTTCCAGTGTACTCGGCACATCGTGGAGCACACTGAAGGATCTTGCTAGCACACCATGTCTTCTTATGACATCACTCATGGTCTTCCCAAGGATTTCAAATTCCCACACACAACTCTTCCCACTGCTCATGGTCACCCTTCACACCAAGAGATGGCCAGGCCCTACTCAGGGCCACTGCCGCATTCACCTCTAGGACATGACACCGTTACATTTCCAAACTCAAGGCTCAAGCCGACTTTTATAGACCCGTCCCATCAATGAGAGCACCACAAAAAACACACAGAGGTATCACACACACGGTGTCCAGCAGACTCACTGCAGCTGATCCTTCACGTTTGGCAATGCTTCAGCTATCTCAGATGGAAGTGTTACACACTGGAGAGCAGTACGCTTTCTAAAAGTGATGTCACGGCAGCTCCAATGGCAATGGCATTGGTTTCGTGCTGCGAGAGAACAACCCAAATTTCTATGAGCACAGAACTCTAATGGATGATATATACTGCATAGGACAATTTGATATGGGATTGGGTTTTTTGTTTGTTTTGGTGGTTTTTGTTATTTGGGGGTTTTAAATCACATTAAAAATGTCTGACGATTTTGTATGTTGTGCCGGCTGGTACAAATACTGAAAGAACATCAAAACAGGCCAGTGTACCTCATGCCACTTCTCTGGCAAGGAATACAAGTCTACTTTTCTGTCTCCTTTATCAAATTTTTCTCTAAATGACCACACCATGCTTCACATGAAGCTTGACATGAAGCACTGACACGCCCTTTCGCAAGAGCTCTCATTCCTCTTCCCTGGAAGGAAGGAACAACCTTCATGCTTTCCTCCAGTCTAGCCAAGATGGACAGACAGACTGCCTCTGCCCCTTCCCTTCATGAAGAAGACCACAATCTGAGAGTGCCACTCCAAGTGCCCCAGGTACTTGGACATCCATGCAAACAGCCTCAAAGATGCCAAGCAAGGCAGGGGAGTCTTTCCTTCGGAAACTCAAACCCATCACAGATGGTATGACAATCCTCCAAGAAGGCTGAAAAGGCACCAAGCAACTACAGCTCCACTGCAGAGACAGAGCACTCTTCATATACCTTGATGAAGAGCTATGTCAAGAGCTATGAAGATGCTGAATGTCAAGCTCTTGCTTTCCCATTCTGGTAGGCATGGACTGCCAAAATAACACACCAAGAACCTTCTTACCAAGGGATTTAGCCCCCTTGGAATACCTCCCCATCATTACCATCATCCACATGCCACATAGTGAAACAAAAGCCACAAAGGAAACACCACAACATTTTTTTAATGAGAACATCTCCTCGGTGACCAACACATCCAGGCAAAGAAATGCATTGGGGTTCCTCCTCCATCTGTTCTTGCTACCACCTGCTCACACTGTGCCTGGAAGTGACAAGAAAGGAACGAGAGCAGGCAGTGGTGCTGTGCTGGTCCAAACCTACAGGCATTACAATCCAGGCAACATTCTAAATGCTAATTCCTAAACAGGAACAAAAGTACATCTGTCTCGCAAACACATCCACTTTATGTCTGAAGTGACTTGCCTGCAGCATCACTGGTTGCTTCTGCAGAATAAGAAATATTTTCAAGACAGGAAAACTGGTTTTCAAGGATAAAAAGTGCTTCTGGGGAAGCTGGACAGAAAAAAATTACTCATGTTCTGTAAAAACTGGACAGTGCATAGTGCCCTTTATGCCTCACAGGGGAAGTACGAAGGAGACTTGAAAGCTGAGCACTTTTTTTTAACATCAAACTCGGCTCCAGAGAGTGGAAAAGCCATCCCCCACAACAATGGGAAAGCACCCAAACATCTGCCACCTGATAGCTGCCAAAATTCAGCAGCCTGCCTCTCATCCACTGTTACCAACACATTGACAATGTGAGACAAGGCAAAACCAAAAGGGTGGGAGGTTTTGGTGAGAGGAGAGAAGAAAACCAAAGTGATGCTCTTCCGCTGTATTGAAATGCAAGGTTGGCCAACATCTTGAATGCAGACAGTACTCCTTCCCCTGCCTGGCAAGAGTAAGAGCACAGAGGGAACCAAAGAGAGTTTCAGAGAAGGCTGGCAGCACGATCCAAACGTGGAAAAGCTTCTGTGTGACCAACAACATCCCACGTCAAAACCAAGTGATTAAAGTCACACGTGGTAGATGTCTGCACAAGCAGAAATACTACAAAGAACAACAGCACCCTGAGATATGCTGAACTTCTGGAGGTCCCGAGAGGATCGCGGGAAAGTAGCCCTGTGCGCTGGGCCTCTTCTCAAGGTTGTCTGCTGGCATGCCCTATCCCACGCCATGGGAAATGGCATCTCCACAGCTAAGCAGACTTTCTCCACTTCTTCCCCAATGACACAGGCCATGTTCTACCCAGCATCTCCATTTCCATCTGACAAGACTGTCCCCCGCTCAAGAGTCACCCTCTCCATGACACACGCCCAGGCCATACTCAGCACCACTCACACGATCACTGCCACAAGACCCAGACATTGCTCCAACACAGTAACATGCTCCAGCTCTAAACTCGGTTCTAAGCATGACCCAGGCCTTTGCACATCCTCACCTTCCCACACGATTCGAACAAAGAACATATGGAGGGCTGCAAAGCCACACAGTGTCTGGCAGAATCTTCCCAGATGCATGAACTTCACCCTGAATCCTTTTGCCTTTTCGGGAATCTCAAATGGAAACACCACAGAGCTGTGCATTAGTGCTTTCAAAGATTCTTTGATTAGAGCTGTGGCAGCTCTGGTCCCGGTCCACA
This sequence comes from Grus americana, assembly GCF_028858705.1. Taxonomy (NCBI): domain Eukaryota; kingdom Metazoa; phylum Chordata; class Aves; order Gruiformes; family Gruidae; genus Grus; species Grus americana. Next base: position 20,816,048 of record NC_072865.1, read on the forward strand.
AGCAATTTATTCTTGGAGAGAACCACACCAAACGCTGAAGCAAAGGGCACGCACAATATCAATTGGGTGGGAGAATTTATATCGTAGAACACCTGAGCTGGGCTACTGTGCAGGGCTTGGCATGTACATGCACCTATCAGAATGAGTTAACACTGACAAGAGGACACAGCATCTCTACTGAGGCCACCTGTGCAAGTGCACAAGTAGGGGAAGTCGGGCACCCAAAGGTCACACCCTCCTCCTTACCTCCCCTGACAAATCCTGCCTGAGGAGGATCAAGAAACCATCATGGCAACATCAGTGGCTGCGGAAACTGCTGCAGACGCCCACCACAACATAAGGACAGCAGGATGAAGCTCTACCCGCCCACACCACCTTTCCCAAAACAGCAGTGAAAATGTTCATCAGACAGTATTCCACAGTCCGCATGTCACCCCTTCTTTCCAACACATCGCCTACGTCAGGTACGCAGCAACACAATGGACGAGATATTCATAACCTCAGACAACGCTCTGGGCATTTCAATATAGCACACTATCTCAAGATCCAGAAGGCCTCCAAATCCAGACACTTGCAGCCTGAGGAAGGAGCCAGGGCAAGAACACTCCATGCCCATCCTGCCTCATGCTTTCCTCTAGGCATCCTCTATTCCCCACTCCCAGACATGTGTTCTCAAGACAAGCACATCATCTCCCATGCTGGTCTTCTTGGGACATGGCCCATGGTCTCTTCAAGGATTTCCACTTCCCACAGACAACTCTTCCCACTGATCAAGGTCACCCTTCACATCAGGTAATGGCCAGGCGACTGCCACATTCACCTCTGCGACATGCCCGTTTCCTTTCCTACGTCAAGGCTCAGTCTGACTTTTCTTACCCTTCCTATCAACGAGAGCACCACAAAAAACACACAGAGGTATCACACACACGGTGCCCCCCAGACTCACTGCACCTGACCCTTCACATTTGACAAAGCTTCAGCTACCTCAGATGGCAATGTGGCACACCTGGGAGCAAGACTCTTTCTGAAGGTGATGCCAGGACAGCTCTAAACAGCAATGGAATTGATTTCATACTCTCAGGGAAAAAACAACATGTTGATGAGCACAGCACTGTCATGCATGATACCAACTGTGTCGGAGAAGTTGACTGGGTTTTGTTAGGGAGGGGCAGTTATTTGGTTTTGAGTTTCTTGATTGTTTGTTTTCAATAAAAAAAGATTTCCAGGGCTTTTGAAATCATGTGGCTGTTGACACAAACAGTGAAAGGGCATCAAAACAGGCCAACATATTTCACGCTACTTCTCTGGCCAGGAACATCAATCCACAACCTGGGAGACAGGGGGAGCATGAAAAGAAGACGACATTTCCTGTTTCTAACACATGCCTTGGCTTGCACTCCTCTGCCCTAACACCATTCCAACAAGTACAACGTACATGGAAAAAGACCATAGGAAAAGTCCACACTGACTTCCCTACTTTCATAATAACCCTGTCAAGCGAGTGAAGCTCGGGAAATTATGCCAGGGTGTAAAGTCCTGGGTATCAGCTTGAATCACATCTCTTGCAGAGAAGAATCAAAGAAGAGGAGGACAGACTTCTCAACAGGAAACCACGTCTGATACACACACCAGCCACAGCCAGTAAAGATAGTAAGCAACAATTTTTTTTTTTTTTAAAAAAACTTCTCAAGGCCAGGTCAGACGGGGCTTTCAGCAAACTGCTCAAGTGATCGCCCACGGCAGGGGAGGTGGAACTGGATGAGCTTGAAGGTCCTTTCCACCCAAACCATCTATGATTCTATGAGAAATACTGTTTGGGGGACTGTCACCACCACGGCCTGCCTCTCTTCTACTCCTCCTGCAAGCTCGGGTACAACTGCTACATGCCAGCAAGCAACAGCCTCTCGAAAGCTAATGTCGTGGCACCTCGCATCGACATCGGCAGCGATTTAATTGCACCGCAGAACAACTCACAGCCAGAGCAGCAAACCTCCGCTGCGGACGGTAACTGCTGCTGGCTGCGGCAATACCTTTCGTGCTTTTTTCACCAAAGCAAGAGCAGGGCGGCCCCGGCAAGGACGCGAAGGCAGATGCAAAGGCGCCATTCAGATCCTTAAGCACCCGCCAAGCACCCACCGCCCGCACGCCCACGGGGGCCGAGCCCGGCTCCCACCACCGCCTGCCCAGGGCGCGGCCGAGAAGGGGGCGTCGGGCGAGGAAGGGCCGAGGAAAGGACGAGGAAGGGAGGGCCACTGACCGTGTCCAGCAGAGCGGGCGGCTCCGGCTGCGTCTCCTTCGCCGCGGGGCCGGGCGGCGGCGGCGGGAAGTTGGGGCTGAAAACCATCAGGTCGCTCTTGCCCGCGCCGTCCGCCACGCACAGGCTCCGGCTCTGGCGCTGCGAGTACGACCAGCTCCCCACTTCGCTGGCGCACACCAGCGTCGCCGGCCCGGGCCCCGACAGCACGGCCGCCCGCGGCGCCCACCGCGACGCCCCGTACAGCACCACCGCCAGCAGGAACAGGCTCGACACCGCGCAGATGGCCACCACCAGCCACACGTTCGTCGCCGACGCCGACGACGCGCCGCCCTCCGCCGGCCGCAGCCCCGCCCCCGACAACGACGACGACGACGACGACGACGACGAGCCCGCGGCCGCCAGCGCCGCCTCGGCGCCCTCCACCAGCGACACGCTCAGCGTGGCCGTGGCCGAGCGCGCCGGCTCCCCGTGGTCCCGCACCACGATCACCAGCCGCTGCCGCGGGCCGTCCGCCTCCTCCAGCGCCCGCGCCGTGCTCACCTCGCCGCTGTACAGCCCCACGCGGAACGGGCCCTTCCCCCGCGGCTCCCACAGCTCGTAGCGCAGCCACGCGTTGTAGCCCGAGTCCGCGTCCACCGCGCGGATCTTCGCCACCACCTGCCCCGCCGGCGCCCCCCACGCCGCCCACGCCCACAGCGCCCCCGAGACCGGCCCCGACGCCGCCGAGACCGGCGCCCCCACGCCCGGACCGCCGCCCGCAAGCGGCAGCAGCGCCGGCGCGTTGTCGTTCTCGTCCACCACGAAGAGCTGCACCGTGGCGTTGCCGCACAGCGGCGGCTCCCCCGCGTCCACCGCCCGCACCTCGAACTGCAGCACCTGCAGCTCCTCGTAGTCCAACGGCTGCAGCGCCCACAGCCGCCCGCTCTCCGCGTCCACCGACACGTAGCTCGACGCCGGCCGCCGCGCCACGCCCGACGACGCGCCCCCGACGACGCCCTCCGCCACCGAGTAGCTCACGCGACCGTTGCCCGCCTCGTCCGGGTCCCGCGCCCACAGCCGCGCCAGCTCCGCGCCCGCCGCGTTGTTCTCCCGCGCCAGCACCGTGTACACGGCCTGCGCGAACGACGGCGCGTTGTCGTTCACGTCCGACACCGGCACACGCACCCCGCGGCTGGCGCGCAGCGGCGGCGACCCGCCGTCCTCCGCCCGCACCTCCACCTCGTACTCCGACACCCGCTCCCGGTCCAGCGCCTCCCGCAGCACCAGCGAGTACGAGCCCGCGAACGTCGCCACCAGCCCGAACGGCGACGCCGGCCACACCGCGCAGCGCACCCGCCCGTTCGCCCCCGAGTCCCGGTCCGACACGCTCAGCAGCGCCACCACCGTCCCCGCCGCCGCGTCCTCCGGCACCGGCACCGACAGCGACGTCACCCACACCTCCGGCGCGTTGTCGTTCACGTCCAGCACCTCCAGCTCCACGCTGCAGTGACCCGACAAAGGGGGCGTCCCTTTGTCTCTCGCTCCGATTTGTAACTCGTGTAAACGAACGTCTTCAAAGTCCAGGGCGCCCCTCAGTCTGATCTCGCCCGTCTTGGGATCAATGGCGAACAGATCTCTGTTACCAGCAGGAACCGAACTGATGATGCTGTAAGAAAACTCCTTATTAAGACCCTCGTCCGGGTCCGTGGCGTTCACCCGCACCACCAGCGTCCCCTCTGCAGCGCTCTCCAGCAGCTGCACTTTATACACCGACTGGTTGAACTGGGGCGCGTTGTCGTTCGCATCCAGCACCGAGATCACCAGCTCCACCGTGCCCGTCAGCGCCGGACGGCCCCCGTCACTCGCCGTCACCACCAAACGGTGCACAGCCATCGTCTCGCGGTCCAGAGCTTTCGTGAGCACCAAAAACAGAGATTTTAGATTTTCATCAGAAGATTTAACATCGAGCGTAAAATGCTCGCTCGGGCTGAGTGTATAGGAGAGCTGCGCGTTGGCTCCGATATCCGCATCCGACGCGCCCTCCAGCGGGAACCGAGACCCCGGCAGCGTGGTGAATTCCGCGATGCTGAGGTTTTTGCGTGCGGCGGGGAAGAGCGGGGCGTTGTCGTTGATGTCCGTGACCTCCAGCTCCACGTGGAAGACGCGCAGCGGCCGCTCCACCAGCACCTCCAGGCGCAGGGCGCACGGCGCGCTCTTCCCGCACAGCTCCTCCCGGTCCAGCCGCGAGCTCACCACCAGCGCCCCGCTCGCCCCGCTCACCTCCACGCTCGCCCGACGGCCCTGCGCCACCAGACGCAGCCGACGCGCCTCCGGCTCGCCCGCCTCCAGGCCCAGGTCCTGCGCCAGCCGCCCCACCACCGTCCCGGCCTTGGCTTCCTCCGGCACCGAGTACCGCACCTGACCGCCGCCCAGCGCCCAGGCCGCCTGCAGCACCAGCACCCGCAACACGGGCCCCCAACACACGCCCATCGCCGCCGCCGCCGACACCCGCCCGGGCCCCGCACGGCTCCCCGCCGCCGCACGCACGCACCCGCTCAACTGACCGCCCCGCCCCGCGCCGCGCCGCCCCCCCCGCGCTCACAGCCGGGCTCTCCGCCGCACCGGGGCGGAGCCGCGGAGACGCTCACCGCCGTTTCTGAGCCTGCAGCGACACCGTGTGCTGCTCCGCCGGCTCACACGCTCCCCACCGTCCACCGCGCCTCCGCACCCGTCCTGCTCGTCTCCTCTCCCGTCTCCTCCTTCCCTTCCACTCTTTCTTGGCCTTCTTTATTTTCCTCTTCCCCTCCCCACTCCTTATGTCTTTTTCATTCCTTCCTTGCTTTGGGTTTCATAGATTCCTTCCCTTCTTCCTCCCTTTTCGTCGTCCTTATTCTTTCTTCATTTCACTTGCTTTTTTCTCTTCTTTTTTTCTACTGTCTTCTCTTCCTTCTTCTTGCTTTGTTTTCTTCTCTTTCCTCCTCCTCCTCTTTCTTCTTCCTTCTGTTCCTTCTCCTGTCCCTTCTTGCCCTGACGTGCCCCATTCTTTACTCCCCTTGCCCTTCTCTTTCCACCCTTCTCGCTTCTTTCCCCCCGCTCGCAGCTCCCCAGTCGCCTCCGGCCCCGCGGCGGACACCATCAAAGACGGAGCCATCGGCGCTAATTACGGGGCATCAGCGCCGGAGCGCGGGACTCTAACCAAGGGCGAGGCTGTTAGGGACCAGCTCCGCTCAGCGTCCAGACATAACGTCGGTGCGCGCTGGTTATCTCGTCTATCCTGCTCCTTGTTTTCCTTCATTTCCTTCTTTATTTCCTGCCTCCTTTTTCGTCCTATTCTGCCTATACTTTCTTTTCCGTCTTCCTTCCGAGCTTGCTTTTTACTTACATACATTCCTTCCTTGCCTTTTCCCTTTCCTTCTGTGATTCTACTGCAAGATAACATTGGTGCAACCTGGTCATGTCCTTTATGTCTTCTTCCTTTTTTTTTCTTCTTTGTCGTTTTCCTTCCATCCTTAATTTCCTCTTTCTTCATTTCAACTTTCTTCCTTCCTGTTCTTACTACCTTCCTTTGCTCTCCCTCACCACCCTTCTCTGTACAGTGATACCGACCGTGCATGCTAGTAAAATCATTTATCTTTTCTTCATTTCTTTCTGCTCTTTATCTTGCTTGCTTTGTTCTTGCTTCCTTTTCTTTCCCTCTATTCTTGCTTCCTTCCTTCTCTACTTTCTCCTCTTTCTCCTACTTCACTCTCGAAATGGAGCATGAACATGTCCTCTGGCAAGAGCTCTTTCCCCTTCCTCACCACTTTTCATCAAGCCTTGACCAGTGTCCCTGAATACCGAGCATGCTGAGGTCCTCATCTCCATTCAGTGTATGAAGATAATGTTGGTGCACGCTGGTAATCTCCTCTATTGTCTCTTCCTTCCTTTCTCTTCCTTTTTTCCTTCTTCCTTGCTTCGTTTTTCCTTGCATACAGTCCTTTTCCGCCGTCTTTCCATCTCCTTCATTCTTTCCTCTCTTTATTTCCTGCTACCTTTTTCGTTTTTTTCTCCTTTCTCTTTCTTCATCTCTTTCTTACTCTTCCTTACATCTTTTTATTTCTCTTTCCTCCTTTTCCTTCTCTTCCTTCTTCTTTTTTTGCCTCAGACCTGCCCTATCCTTGCCTCCCCTTCTCTTCTGCTTCCACCGCGTCTCCTCTCTTCTTTCTCTCCTTCACAAAAATACTTTCTGCATCTCCACACCATGTTCAACACAAAGCACCAACATGCCCTCTGGCAAAACCTCTCATTCCTCTTCCTTTCCACCTTCCAGCCATCCAGATGAGTAATAACCTTCCTGCTTTCCTCCAGCCTGTGCAAGACAGACAGACTGCCCCTCCACCTCCCCTCCCCTTCCCTGCCCTTCCTGAAGAAGACCACACTCTGCAGCCTCCAGGCCTCTCAAGGACCCAGCAAATAACAGAGCAAGGCAATCATGCAGCAAGGAACAGCTTTGCTGCATCACAAAAGAATCCACCACCCTCTGAAACACAGCCCCAAGCCCCGGGTACTTGGACATCCATGCAAACAGCCTCCAGAGAGTCCAAACAACACACGGGCGGGGGCGGGGGACTGTCTTTCTTTAGAGAAATCAAAGCCATCACAGACCACCACGACAATCCACCAAGAAACCTGAAACAGCAGCGGGCAACCACACCTCCTGAGCACTCTTCATGTATCTCAATGAAGTGCTATTCTTCCAGTCTCAGTTTCCACCTGCACGTTGAACGACAAGCTCTTGCTTTCCCATTCTGGCAGGCATGCACTGCCAGAACAACACAGGGCATTAGTTCCCATGGAATACCTCTCACTCATTAGCAGGAGCCATGCATCATACAGCCAAACAAAAACCTGGAAGCGAACATTTGGTTGATCCAACATGGAGATACCACGACTAAATAGGAATGGTTAGGTATGGGCGACTTACCTGTAGCATCACTGGTTGCTTCTTCAGAAAAGAAACATTTTCAGGACAGAAGAATTGCTTTTAAGGGACATTTTCCCTTAACATTACCAGAGAGTTCTGGGGTTGCCAGACAGAAGAAAAATGACTCCCATTCCACCAGACTTTGGAAACCATTGTACAGTGCACTCCTTGAGCTTGGTTCCCTGGGGGAGGCTGTTCCAGTGACTGACCATCCTCTCAGTGAAGAACCTTTTCCTAACATCCAGTCTAAACTTCCCCTGACGCAGCTTCCTACCATTTCCTTGTGTCCTATCAATGCTCACCAGAGACAGGAGGAGATCAGCACCTCCCCCTTGGCTGCACCCCTGGAGAACATTGTAGGCTGCAATGAGGTCACCCCTCAGCCTTCTCTTCTCCAAGCTCAACAAGCCAAGTGACCTCAGCCGCTCTTCATCACTCTTGCCCCTCAAGACCTTTCACCGTCTTGCTCACCCTACCTTGGACACGCTCTCATAGTTTGATCTCCTTCTTATATTCAGGCACACAAAACTGCACACAGCACTCAAGGAGGGGCTGCACTAGTGCAGTGCAGAGTGGGACAATCACCTCTCTTGAACAGCTAGCAAAGCTGTGTTTGACGCACCCCTGGACACAGTTGGCCCTTTGGGCTGCCAGGACACACTGTTGACTCCTTTTCAACTTCCCATCAACACAAAACCCCAGATCGCTTTCCACAGGGCTGCTCTCCAGCCTCTCAATCCCCAGTTTCTATTGGGGGATTACCCCAGGATTACCCCGCAACAAGTGTAGAATCCAGCATTTGCTCTTGTTAAATTTCATATAGCTGGTGACTGCCCAGCTCTCTAGTCTATCCAGCTCTCTCTGAAAGGCCTCTCTGTCCCCAATGGTGTCCACAGCTCCTCCGAATTTAGTATCATTGGACAATTTAATGTACATTCAATTGATACATACAGATGATTTATAGAAACAATAAAGAGCCCTGGCCCTACAATTGAGCCCTGTGGCATCCCACTGGTGACTGGCCGCCAGCCTGATCTAACCCCATTTACTTATGTGCCTCCAGCTGCAGCAGCAAACCTGTTCAGAGTTGGCTGGGAGTTTATCATTCCCACAGTCACGGTCTTCCAACACAGGGCTCTGCCTGTCCCAGGGCCCATCATCAATGTTGAAGACAGAGGCGAACGTGCCACTAAACATCTCTGCTTTGTCCACATCCCAATTTCTGAGGTGACCGACTTTATCAAGTAACCGACTGACACTAGCTCTGATCTTCCTTTTACTGTTAACATATTTCAAAAAGCCCTGGTCAGCTTGAAATCTCATTGAGCTTGGGCCACACAAATGTTCTCCCTACGGTGGCAAACCGCATCTCTGTAGTCCTCCCATGTGGCTTGTCCTTGCTTCCAATGGCCATAAACCTTCCTTTTAAGTTCTAGAAGAAGATCCCTGCTCAGTCAAGCAAACCAAATTCAAACATGTTCCAGTGTACTCAGCACATCGTGGAGCACACTGAAGGATCTCGCTAGCACACCATCCCTCAAACACTGGCCTGCTACCCCATGGCTTCTCCCTAGCGAGACTGGTTTTACCTGTGTCCCCTTCAAATCTAGTTTAAAGCTCTTTCAATAAGCCCTGATAACTGCTTTTTTCCAACAACATCAACAGTTGTGGAAGATGCTACAGATACCCAACACTACACAAGGACAGCAGTGCTACCCTCCCAAAACACATTTGAACAAAAAAAAAAGAAAAAAAGAAAAAAGAAAAGGTAAAAGGTTCATCAGACAGTATTCAGCAGTCTGCATCTCACCCCCTCTTACTAACACATTTCCGACATCAGCCAAGCAGCAGCACCGTGGTTCTGTGTCTGCTGACATGTGGTCATAACCTCAAAACAATCCCATTCCACCGTACTGAAACGCAAGAAGAGAACAACAGGGCACAAGGATACGCAGAACTTCTGGAGGTTCTGACAGGATTCTGAGCAAGTAGTACTGTGTGCCAGACCTCTTCTCAAGGTTTTTTACCAGCATCCTCTTTCTCATGCTATGAGTTACGGGATCCCCAGCTAAGTGAACATTCTCAGTTCTTCCCCAATGACACAATCCACGTTCTCCCCGTATCTCCATTTACTCAGGCAAGACGCTTACGGGCTCAAGGTCACCCACCCCCGCCCCATGACAGATCCCTCCAATGGAAGTCATGTCCTTCTGTGGCAGAAGGCCTCCAACTCCAGACCCTTGGGAGCCTGGGAAAGCATCTGGGGCAAGAACACACCGTGCCCATCCTGCCTCACCCTTTCCTTTCAGGCATCCTCCGTTCCCCACTCCCAGACATGTGTTCTCAAGGCAAGCACATCACCCTAATCAGTGCCACTGCGCATTAACCTCTGCAACATGCCATGGCTTCCTTTCCCACCTCAAGGCTCAATCCAGCTGTTACAGACCCTTCCCATCAATGAGAGCACCACAAGAAAACCCACAGCTGTTATGATGTACACAGTGTCATGAAGACACTCTGCAGCTGACCATTTATGCTTGGCAACGCATATCTATCTCAGACAGAATTGTTACACACTGGAGAGCAGTACGCTTTCTAAAAGTGATGTCAGGGCAGCTCTAATGGCAAGGGTATTGGTTTCATACTGGGAGAGAACAACCCAAAATTTCTATGAGCACAGAACTCTAATGGGTGATATCTACTGTGTAGGACAACTTGAGAAGGGTTTGAGGGTTTTTGTCTGGTTTGTTGGGTTTTGGTTTTTTTGGGGGGGGGTTTAATCACACTGAAGATTTCTGAGACTTTTGTATTGCTGTGACTGCTGGTACAAATACTGAAAGATTATCAAAACAGGCCAGTGTACATCACGCCACTTCTCTGGCAAGGACCACAAGACTTCTTTTTGGTCTCCTTTACCAATTTTTTTTTCTAAATGACTACGCCATGCTTAACATGAAACTTGACATGAAGCACCGACACGCCCTTTGGCAAGAGCCCTCATTCCTCTTCCCTGGAAGGAACAACTTTCCTACTTTCCTCTACTCTATGAAAGACACACAGACTGCCCCTGCCCCTTCCCTTCATGAACAAGATCACACTCTAAGGGTGGCACAAGTGCCCCGGATACTTGGACTTCCACGCAAACAGCATCAAAGATGTCAAGCAATGCAAGGAAGTATTTCCTTTGGAAACTCAAACCCATCACAAACCAGCATGACATACTTCCAAGAAGGCTGAAAACCCACCAAGCAACTACAGCTCCAGAGCACTCTTCAGGTACCTTGATCAAGAGGTATTATTCCTGACTCATTTTCCACCTACACGCTGAATGTCAAACTCTTGCTTTCCTGTTCCAGCAGGCAACCACTACCAGAACAACACACCGAGAACCTTGTTACCCAAGGGATTTAGCCCCCAAGGAATACCTCCCCTTCGTTAACATGATCCACGCATCACATAGCCAAACAAAAGCCACGAAGGAAACAGCATGACTTTTTTTTTTAATGAGAACATCTCCTCAATGCCCAACACATCCAGTCAAAGAAATGCACTGGGGTCCCAGCTCCATCGATCCAGGCAATATTCAGTTGATCCAACATAAAGATGCCACAGCTAGACAGGAACAAAAGTACATCTGTCTCACAAACACATCCACTTTATGTCTGAGGTGACTTGCCTGCAGCATCACTGGTTGCTTCTTCAGAATAAGAAATATTTTCAAGACAGGAAAACTGGTTTTCAAGGATAAAAAGTGCTTCTGGGGAAGCTGGACAGAAAAAAATTACTCATGTTCTGTAAAAACTGGACAGTGCATAGTGCCCTTTATGCCTCACAGGGGAAGTACGAAGGAGACTTGAAAGCTGAGGACTTTTTTTTAACATCAAACTCGGCTCCAGAGAGTGGAAAAGCCATCCCCCACAACAATGGGAAAGCACCCAAACATCTGCCACCTGATAGCTGCCAAAATTCAGCAGCCTGCCTCTCATCCACTGTTACCAACACATTGACAATGTGAGACAAGGCAAAACCAAAAGGGTGGGAGGTTTTGGTGAGAGGAGAAAACCAAAGTGATGCTCTTCCGCTGTATTGAAATGCAAGGTTGGCCAACATCTTGAATGCAGACAGTACTCCTTCCCCTGCCTGGCAAGAGTAAGAGCACAGAGGGAACCAAAGAGAGTTTCAGAGAAGGCTGGCAGCACGATCCAAACGTGGAAAAGCTTCTGTGTGACCAACAACATCCCACGTCAAAACCAAGTGATAAAAGTCACACGTGGTAGATGTCTGCACAAGCAGAAATACTACAAAGAACAACAGCACCCTGAGATATGCTGAACTTCTGGAGGTCCCGAGAGGATCGCGGGAAAGTAGCCCTGTGCGCTGGGCCTCTTCTCAAGGTTGTCTGCTGGCATGCCCTATCCCACGCCATGGGAAATGGCATCTCCACAGCTAAGCAGACATTCTCCACTTCTTCCCCAATGACACAGGCCGTGTTCTACCCAGCATCTCCATTTCCATCTGACAAGACTGTCCCCCGCTCAAGAGTCACCCTCTCCATGACACACGCCCAGGCCATACTCAGCACCACTCACACGATCACTGCCACAAGACCCAGACATTGCTCCAACACAGTAACATGCTCCAGCTCTAAACTCGGTTCTAAGCATGACCCAGGCCTTTGCACATCCTCACCTTCCCACACGATTCGAACAAAGAACATATGGAGGGCTGCAAAGCCACACAGTGTCTGGCAGAATCTTCCCAGATGCATGAACTTCACCCTGAATCCTTTTGCCTTTTCGGGAATCTCAAATGGAAACACCACAGAGCTGTGCATTAGTGCTTTCAAAGATTCTTTGATTAGAGCTGTGGCAGCTCTGGTCCCGGTCCACAAGCAATTTATTCTTGGAGAGAACCACACCAAACGCTGAAGCAAAGGGCACGCACAATATCAATTGGGTGGGAGAATTTATATCGTAGAACACCTGAGCTGGGCTACTGTGCAGGGCTTGGCATGTACATGCACCTATCAGAATGAGTTAACACTGACAAGAGGACACAGCATCTCTACTGAGGCCACCTGTGCAAGCGCACAAGTAGGGGAAGTCGGGCACCCAAAGGTCACACCCTCCTCCTTACCTCCCCTGACAAATCCTGCCTGAGGAGGATCAAGAAACCATCATGGCAACATCAGTGGCTGCGGAAACTGCTGCAGACGCCCACCACAACATAAGGACAGCAGGATGAAGCTCTACCCGCCCACACCACCTTTCCCAAAACAGCAGTGAAAATGTTCATCAGACAGTATTCCACAGTCCGCATGTCACCCCTTCTTTCCAACACATCGCCTACGTCAGGAACGCAGCAACACAATGGACGAGATATTCATAACCTCAGACAACGCTCTGGGCATTTCAATATAGCACACTATCTCAAGATCCAGAAGGCCTCCAAATCCAGACACTTGCAGCCTGAGGAAGGAGCCAGGGCAAGAACACTCCATGCCCATCCTGCCTCATGCTTTCCTCTAGGCATCCTCTATTCCCCACTCCCAGACATGTGTTCTCAAGACAAGCACATCATCTCCCATGCTGGTCTTCTTGGGACATGGCCCATGGTCTCTTCAAGGATTTCCACTTCCCGCAGACAACTCTTCCCACTGATCAAGGTCACCCTTCACATCAGGTAATGGCCAGGCGACTGCCACATTCACCTCTGCGACATGCCCGTTTCCTTTCCTACGTCAAGGCTCAGTCTGACTTTTCTTACCCTTCCTATCAACGAGAGCACCACAAAAAACACACAGAGGTATCACACACACGGTGCCCCCCAGACTCACTGCACCTGACCCTTCACATTTGACAAAGCTTCAGCTACCTCAGATGGCAATGTGGCACACCTGGGAGCAAGACTCTTTCTGAAGGTGATGCCAGGACAGCTCTAAACAGCAATGGAATTGATTTCATACTCTCAGGGAAAAAACAACATGTTGATGAGCACAGCACTGTCATGCATGATACCAACTGTGTCGGAGAAGTTGACTGGGTTTTGTTAGGGAGGGGCAGTTATTTGGTTTTGAGTTTCTTGATTGTTTGTTTTCAATAAAAAAAGATTTCCAGGGCTTTTGAAATCATGTGGCTGTTGACACAAACAGTGAAAGGGCATCAAAACAGGCCAACATATTTCACGCTACTTCTCTGGCCAGGAACATCAATCCACAACCTGGGAGACAGGGGGAGCATGAAAAGAAAAAGACAGTTCCTGTTTCTAACACATGCCTTGGCTTGCACTCCTCTGCCCTAACACCATTCCAACAAGTACAACGTACATGGAAAAAGACCATAGGAAAAGTCCACACTGACTTCCCTACTTTCATAATAACCCTGTCAAGCGAGTGAAGCTCGGGAAATTATGCCAGGGTGTAAAGTCTTGGTTATCAGCTTGAATCACATCTCTTGCAGAGAAGAATCAAAGAAGAGGAGGACAGACTTCTCAACAGGAAATCACATCTGATACTGACTGTGGCTGGTGTGTGTAAAGATAGTAAGCAATAATATTTTATTTTTTTTAAAAAAACTTCTCAAGGCCAGGCGTGGGCGTTGAGCAAACTGCTCAAGTGATCGCCCACGGCAGGGGAGGTGGAACTGGATGAGCTTGAAGGTCCTTTCCACCCAAACCATCTATGATTCTATGAGAAATACTGTTTGGGGGACTGTCACCACCACGGCCTGCCTCTCTTCTACTCCTCCTGCAAGCTCGGGTACAACTGCTACATGCCAGCAAGCAACAGCCTCTCGAAAGCTAATGTCGTGGCACCTCGCATCGACATCGGCAGCGATTTAATTGCACCGCAGAACAACTCACAGCCAGAGCAGCAAACCTCCGCTGCGGACGGTAACTGCTGCTGGCTGCGGCAATACCTTTCGTGCTTTTTTCACCAAAGCAAGAGCAGGGCGGCCCCGGCAAGGACGCGAAGGCAGATGCAAAGGCGCCATTCAGATCCTTAAGCACCCGCCAAGCACCCACCGCCCGCACGCCCACGGGGGCCGAGCCCGGCTCCCACCACCGCCTGCCCAGGGCGCGGCCGAGAAGGGGGCGTCGGGCGAGGAAGGGCCGAGGAAAGGACGAGGAAGGGAGGGCCACTGACCGTGTCCAGCAGAGCGGGCGGCTCCGGCTGCGTCTCCTTCGCCGCGGGGCCGGGCGGCGGCGGCGGGAAGTTGGGGCTGAAAACCATCAGGTCGCTCTTGCCCGCGCCGTCCGCCACGCACAGGCTCCGGCTCTGGCGCTGCGAGTACGACCAGCTCCCCACTTCGCTGGCGCACACCAGCGTCGCCGGCCCGGGCCCCGACAGCACGGCCGCCCGCGGCGCCCACCGCGACGCCCCGTACAGCACCACCGCCAGCAGGAACAGGCTCGACACCGCGCAGATGGCCACCACCAGCCACACGTTCGTCGCCGACGCCGACGACGCGCCGCCCTCCGCCGGCCGCAGCCCCGCCCCCGACGACGACGACGAGCCCGCGGCCGCCAGCGCCGCCTCGGCGCCCTCCACCAGCGACACGCTCAGCGTGGCCGTGGCCGAGCGCGCCGGCTCCCCGTGGTCCCGCACCACGATCACCAGCCGCTGCCGCGGGCCGTCCGCCTCCTCCAGCGCCCGCGCCGTGCTCACCTCGCCGCTGTACAGCCCCACGCGGAACGGGCCCTTCCCCCGCGGCTCCCACAGCTCGTAGCGCAGCCACGCGTTGTAGCCCGAGTCCGCGTCCACCGCGCGGATCTTCGCCACCACCTGCCCCGCCGGCGCCCCCCACGCCGCCCACGCCCACAGCGCCCCCGAGACCGGCCCCGACGCCGCCGAGACCGGCGCCCCCACGCCCGGACCGCCGCCCGCAAGCGGCAGCAGCGCCGGCGCGTTGTCGTTCTCGTCCACCACGAAGAGCTGCACCGTGGCGTTGCCGCACAGCGGCGGCTCCCCCGCGTCCACCGCCCGCACCTCGAACTGCAGCACCTGCAGCTCCTCGTAGTCCAACGGCTGCAGCGCCCACAGCCGCCCGCTCTCCGCGTCCACCGACACGTAGCTCGACGCCGGCCGCCGCGCCACGCCCGACGACGCGCCCCCGACGACGCCCTCCGCCACCGAGTAGCTCACGCGACCGTTGCCCGCCTCGTCCGGGTCCCGCGCCCACAGCCGCGCCAGCTCCGCGCCCGCCGCGTTGTTCTCCCGCGCCAGCACCGTGTACACGGCCTGCGCGAACGACGGCGCGTTGTCGTTCACGTCCGACACCGGCACACGCACCCCGCGGCTGGCGCGCAGCGGCGGCGACCCGCCGTCCTCCGCCCGCACCTCCACCTCGTACTCCGACACCCGCTCCCGGTCCAGCGCCTCCCGCAGCACCAGCGAGTACGAGCCCGCGAACGTCGCCACCAGCCCGAACGGCGACGCCGGCCACACCGCGCAGCGCACCCGCCCGTTCGCCCCCGAGTCCCGGTCCGACACGCTCAGCAGCGCCACCACCGTCCCCGCCGCCGCGTCCTCCGGCACCGGCACCGACAGCGACGTCACCCACACCTCCGGCGCGTTGTCGTTCACGTCCAGCACCTCCAGCTCCACGCTGCTGTGACCGGACAAAGGGGGCGTCCCTTTGTCTCTCGCTTCGATCTCCAGGTCGTACGACTGAACGTCCTCGAAATCCAATTCACCGGCAGTGCGTATCTCCCCCGATTTTCTGTCCATTATGAACAAGTCCTGGACTTTGGTAGAAATCATGTTGCTAAAGAAATAATCTATCTCTCGATTAATTCCCTCATCTTTGTCTGACGCTGTTAGCTGGAGTAACACAGTTCCCGGGGCAGCATTTTCCGGCAGCTGCACTTTATACACCGACTGGTTGAACTGGGGCGCGTTGTCGTTCGCATCCAGCACCGAGATCACCAGCTCCACCGTGCCCGTCAGCGCCGGACGGCCCCCGTCACTCGCCGTCACCACCAAACGGTGCACAGCCATCGTCTCGCGGTCCAGAGCTTTCGTTAACAAGAGGACTAGTAACATCTTCTTTTCGTCTTTAGATTTCATTTCCAAACCGAAATGCTCGCTGGGGCTGAGTGTATAGGAGAGCTGCGCGTTGGCTCCGATATCCGCATCCGACGCGCCCTCCAGCGGGAACCGAGACCCGGGAGGAGAGTTCTCCGGTAAACTGAGGTTTTTGCGTGCGGCGGGGAAGAGCGGGGCGTTGTCGTTGATGTCCGTGACCTCCAGCTCCACGTGGAAGACGCGCAGCGGCCGCTCCACCAGCACCTCCAGGCGCAGGGCGCACGGCGCGCTCTTCCCGCACAGCTCCTCCCGGTCCAGCCGCGAGCTCACCACCAGCGCCCCGCTCGCCCCGCTCACCTCCACGCTCGCCCGACGGCCCTGCGCCACCAGACGCAGCCGACGCGCCTCCGGCTCGCCCGCCTCCAGGCCCAGGTCCTGCGCCAGCCGCCCCACCACCGTCCCGGCCTTGGCTTCCTCCGGCACCGAGTACCGCACCTGACCGCCGCCCAGCGCCCAGGCCGCCTGCAGCACCAGCACCCGCAACACGGGCCCCCAACACACGCCCATCGCCGCCGCCGCCGCCGACACCCGCCCGGGCCCCGCACGGCTCCCCGCCGCCGCACGCACGCACCCGCTCAACTGACCGCCCCGCCCCGCGCCGCGCCGCCCCCCCGCGCTCACAGCCGGGCTCTCCGCCGCACCGGGGCGGAGCCGCGGAGACGCTCACCGCCGTTTCTGAGCCTGCAGCGACACCGTGTGCTGCTCCGCCGGCTCACACGCTCCCCACCGTCCACCGCGCCTCCGCACCCGTCCTGCTCGTCTCCTCTCCCGCCTCCTCCTTCCCTTCCACTCTTTCTTGGCCTTCTTTATTTTCCTCTTCCCCTCCCCACTCCTTACGTCTTTTTCATTCCTTCCTTGCTTTGGGTTTCATAGATTCCTTCCCTTCTTCCTCCCTTTTCGTCGTCCTTATTCTTTCTTCATTTCACTTGCTTTTTTCTCTTCTCTTTTTCTACTGTCTTCTCTTCCTTCTTCTTGCTTTGTTTTCTTCTCTTTCCTCCTCTTTCTTCTTCCTTCTGTTCCTTCTCCTTTCCCTTCTTGCCCTGACGTGCCCCATTCTTTACTCCCCTTGCCCTTCTCTTTCCACCCTTCTCGCTTCTTTCCCCCCGCTCGCAGCTCCCCAGTCGCCTCCGGCCCCGCGGCGGACACCATCAAAGACGGAGCCATCGGCGCTAATTACGGGGCATCAGCGCCGGAGCGCGGGACTCTAACCAAGGGCGAGGCTGTTAGGGACCAGCTCCGCTCAGCGTCCAGACATAACGTCGGTGCGTGCTGGTTGTCTCGTCTATCCTCTTCCTTCTTTTCCTTCATTTCCTTCCTCTACTTCTCATTCTTTTCTTCTAGCATTCCTACTCCTCCTTCCGTCCTATTCCTCCTTCCTGGCTTGCTTTTCACTTGCATAGATTCCTTCCTTGCCTTTTTCCTTTCCTTCTGCGATTCTGATGCAAGATAATGTTGGTGCGACCTGGTCATCTCCTTTTTTCTCTTCTTTGTCCTCTTCCTTCCATCCTTAATTTCTTCCTTCCTTTCTTCCTCTCCCTCACCACCTTTCTCTGTAGAGTGATAGTGTCTCTGCATGCCAGTAAACTCATTTATCTTTTCTTCATTTCTTTACCTTCTCCCTATTCCTTCCTTTGTTCTTGTTTTCTTTCCCTCTATTCTTGCTTTCTTCCTTCTCTACTTTCTCTTCTTTCTCCCACTTCACTCTCGAAATGGAGCATGGACATGTCCTCTGGCAAGAGCTCTTTCCCCTTCCTCACCCCTTTACATCAAGCCTTGACCACTGTCCCTGAACACTGAGGATGCCGAGGTCCTCATCTCCATTCAGTGTACAAAGATAATGTCAGCGTGCGCTGGTAATCTCCTCTATTGTCTCTTCCTTCCTTCCTCTTCCTTTTTTCTTTCTTCCTTGCTTCGTTCTTCCTTGCATACAGTCCTTTTTTCCCCGTCTTCTCATCTCTTTCATTCTTTCCTCTCTTTATTTCCTGCTTATTTTTGTGGGTTTTTTCGCTCCTTTTTCTTTTTTGCTCTCCCTGTTTCTCTTCCTTACGTATTTTTATTTCTCTTTCCTCTTTCTCTTCCTTCTTCTTTTTTTGCCTCAGACCTGCCCTATCCTTGCCTCCCCTTCTCTTCTGCTTCCACCGCGTCTCCTCTCTTCTTTCTCTCCTTTACAAAAATACTTTCTGCATCTCCACACCACGCTCAACACAAAGCACCAACATGCCCTCTGGCAAAACCTCTCATTCCTCTTCCTTTCCACCTTCCAGCCATCCAGATGAGTAATAACCTTCCTGCTTTCCTCCAGCCTGTGCAAGACAGACAGACTGCCCCTCCACCTCCCCTCCCCTTCCCTGCCCTTCCTGAAGAAGACCACACTCTGCAGCCTCCAGGCCTCTCAAGGACCCAGCAAATAACAGAGCAAGGCAATCATGCAGCAAGGAACAGCTCTGCTGCATCACAAAAGAATC
This sequence comes from Grus americana, assembly GCF_028858705.1. Lineage (NCBI taxonomy): Eukaryota > Metazoa > Chordata > Aves > Gruiformes > Gruidae > Grus > Grus americana. The sequence goes on from NC_072865.1 coordinate 20,834,797, forward strand.
CACCACCCTCTGAAACACAGCCCCAGGCCCCGGGTACTTGGACATCCATGCAAACAGCCTCCAGAGAGTCCAAACAACACACGGGCGGGGGCGGGGGACTGTCTTTCTTTAGAGAAATCAAAGACCACCACGACAATCCACCAAGAAACCTGAAACAGCAGCGGGCAACCACACCTCCTGAGCACTCTTCATGTATCTCAATGAAGTGCTATTCTTCCAGTCTCAGTTTCCACCTGCACGTTGAACGACAAGCTCTTGCTTTCCCATTCTGGCAGGCATGCACTGCCAGAACAACACAGGGCATTAGTTCCCATGGAATACCTCTCACTCATTAGCAGGAGCCATGCATCATACAGCCAAACAAAAGCCAGGAAGCAAACACCATGACATTTTCACTGAGAACATCCCCTTGCCTCCCAACACACCCACTCCACGAACTGCACTGCGGTCCCTCCTCCATCCGTCCTTGCTGCCACCTTGGAGCAAAGGAACAAGAGCGGACACTGATGCTGTGCTGGTCCAAACCTACAGGCATTACAATCCCGGCAACATTCGGTTGATCCAACATGGAGATACCACGACTAAATAGGAATGGTTAGGTATGGGTGACTTACCTGTAGCATCACTGGTTGCTTCTTCAGAAAAGAAACATTTTCAGGACAGAAGAATTCCTTTTAAGGGACATTTTCCCTTAACATTACCAGAGAGTTCTGGGGTTGCCGGACAGAAAAAAAAGACTCCCATTCCGCCAGACTTTGGAAACCATTGTGCAGTGCACTCCATGAGCTCTGACAGGTTTGGCACCCTGACCACTTCCGAGGGGAGGCTGTTCCAATGAATGACCACCCTCTCAGTGAAGAACCTTTTCCTAACATCCAGTCTAAACTTCCCCTGACGCAGCTTCCTACCATTTCCTTGTGTCCTATCAATGCTCACCAGAGACAGGAGGAGATCAGCACCTCCCCCTTGGCTGCACCCCTGGAGAACATTGTAGGCTGCAATGAGGTCACCCCTCAGCCTTCTCTTCTCCAAGCTCAACAAGCCAAGTGACCTCAGCTGCTCTTCATCACTCTTGCCCCTCAAGACCTTTCACCGTCTTGCTCACCCTACCTTGGACACGCTCTCATAGTTTGATCTCCTTCTTATATTCAGGCACACAAAACTGCACACAGCACTCAAGGAGGGGCTGCACTAGTGCAGTGCAGAGTGGGACAATCACCTCTCTCGAACAGCTAGCAAAGCTGTGTTTGATGCACCCCTGGACACAGTTGGCCCTTTGGGCTGCCAGGACACACTGTTGACTCCTTTTCAACTTCCCATCAACACAAAACCCCAGATCACTTTCCACAGGGCTGCTCTCCAGCCTCTCAATCCCCAGTTTCTATTGGGGGATTACCCCAGGATTACCCCGCAACAAGTGTAGAATCCAGCATTTGCTCTTGTTAAATTTCATATAGCTGGTGACTGCCCAGCTCTCTAGTCTATCCAGCTCTCTCTGAAAGGCCTCTCTGTCCCCAATGGTGTCCACAGCTCCTCCGAATTTAGTATCATTGGACAATTTAATGTACATTCAATTGATACATACAGATGATTTATAGAAACAATAAAGAGCCCTGGCCCTACAATTGAGCCCTGTGGCATCCCACTGGTGACTGGCCGCCAGCCTGATCTAACCCCATTTACTTATGTGCCTCCAGCTGCAGCAGCAAGTCTCAAACCTGTTCAGAGTTGGCTGGGAGTTTATCATTCCCCCAGTCACGGTCTTCCAACACAGGGCTCCGCCGGTCCCAGGGCCCATCATTGGTGTTGATGAAGGTGGCATTAAACATCTCTGCTTTGTCTACGTCCCAATTTGTGAGGTGACCGACTTTATCAAGTAACGGACTGACACTAGCACTTATCCTCCTTTTACTGTTAACATATTTTAAAAAGCCCTTTTTGTTCTCCTTCACAGTGCTGGCCAGCTTGAAATCTCATCAAGCTTTGGCCACACGACTTGCAAACAGTTGCAAACAACGTCTCTGTAGTCCTCCCATGTCACTTGTCCTTGCTTCCAACGTCCATACAATTTCCTTTCTCAATTAAGTTCTAGAGGAAGATCCCTGCCTAGCCAACCCACCCTTCTACCCCACTTGCTTGACTCCCAACACTTTGGCATTGCCTGCTCCTGCGCTCTTAAGAGATGGCTCTTACAAAGTGACCAGTATCCATGGACCCAAACACTTTCAAAACCAGATTCCCAGGGGACCTCACCGACCACCCCCTTCAGCAGCCCAAAGTCTGCTCTCCCCACACCCAGGGCCAAAGTTTTGCTGGCAGTTCTTCTCCTGTGGCCAACAACTTGAAACTCAACTACTTCATGGGCACCGTGACCGAGACAGCCACCAATCACCACTTTACACACGACTACTTCTCTGTGTACAAACAACAAAGCCAGGAGGGCACCTTTTCTAGTCTGCTCCCTTAGTACCTGCACCAAGAAGTTATCTTCAACGTGCTGCAGGAATTTCCTGGACCTGCTTGTGTCTGCTGTATGATATTCCCAGCTAACCTCTGGGATGTTAAAATCACGCAAAAGGACACGGGCAGCTGATGTAGGGATATCCCTTAATTCCTTGTGGAATAATTCATTGGCGTGGTCATCCTGGCTGGGTGGTTGACAGTGGACTCCCACAACAACATCCGCCTTAGTTGCTTTTCCCTTAATCCTTACCCAGAGGTGCTCAACCGTGTCGTCGCCAACTGCAAGCTCCATACAATCCAAGTCCTCCCTTAAATACAGCACCACCACCCCACCCCACCTCACCTGACCTGCCTATCGCTCCACAAGAGCCTATAATCATCCATCACAGCACACCCGTCACAGGATCATCCCACCAGGTTTCATCAATGATATCATAGCTCTGGGACTGGGACAAAGCTTCTAGCTCCTCTTCTTCATTCCTCATGCTCCACACATTTGTACAGAGATGTTTCAAATGTGTTCCAGTGTACTCGGCACATCGTGGAGCACACTGAAGGATCTTGCTAGCACACCATGTCTTCTTATGACATCACTCATGGTCTTCCCAAGGATTTCAAATTCCCACACACAACTCTTCCCACTGCTCATGGTCACCCTTCACACCAAGAGATGGCCAGGCCCTACTCAGGGCCACTGCCGCATTCACCTCTAGGACATGACACCGTTACATTTCCAAACTCAAGGCTCAAGCCGACTTTTATAGACCCGTCCCATCAATGAGAGCACCACAAAAAACACACAGAGGTATCACACACACGGTGTCCAGCAGACTCACTGCAGCTGATCCTTCACGTTTGGCAATGCTTCAGCTATCTCAGATGGAAGTGTTACACACTGGAGAGCAGTACGCTTTCTAAAAGTGATGTCACGGCAGCTCCAATGGCAATGGCATTGGTTTCGTGCTGCGAGAGAACAACCCAAATTTCTATGAGCACAGAACTCTAATGGATGATATATACTGCATAGGACAATTTGATAAGGGATTGGGTTTTTTGTTTGTTTTGGTGGTTTTTGTTATTTGGGGGTTTTAAATCACATTAAAAATGTCTGACGATTTTGTATGTTGTGCCGGCTGGTACAAATACTGAAAGAACATCAAAACAGGCCAGTGTACCTCATGCCACTTCTCTGGCAAGGAATACAAGTCTACTTTTCTGTCTCCTTTATCAAATTTTTCTCTAAATGACCACACCATGCTTCACATGAAGCTTGACATGAAGCACTGACACGCCCTTTGGCAAGAGCTCTCATTCCTCTTCCCTGGAAGGAAGGAACAACCTTCATGCTTTCCTCCAGTCTAGCCAAGATGGACAGACAGACTGCCCCTGCCCCTTCCCTTCATGAAGAAGACCACAATCTGAGAGTGCCACTCCAAGTGCCCCAGGTACTTGGACATCCATGCAAACAGCCTCAAAGATGCCAAGCAAGGCAGGGGAGTCTTTCCTTCGGAAACTCAAACCCATCACAGATGGTATGACAATCCTCCAAGAAGGCTGAAAAGGCACCAAGCAACTACAGCTCCACTGCAGAGACAGAGCACTCTTCATATACCTTGATGAAGAGCTATGTCAAGAGCTATGAAGATGCTGAATGTCAAGCTCTTGCTTTCCCATTCTGGTAGGCATGGACTGCCAAAATAACACACCAAGAACCTTCTTACCAAGGGATTTAGCCCCCTTGGAATACCTCCCCATCATTACCATCATCCACATGCCACATAGTGAAACAAAAGCCACAAAGGAAACACCACAACATTTTTTTAATGAGAACATCTCCTCGGTGACCAACACATCCAGGCAAAGAAATGCATTGGGGTTCCTCCTCCATCTGTCCTTGCTACCACCTGCTCACGCTGTGCCTGGAAGTGACAAGAAAGGAACGAGAGCAGGCAGTGGTGCTGTGCTGGTCCAAACCTACAGGCATTACAATCCAGGCAACATTCTAAATGCTAATTCCTAAACAGGAACAAAAGTACATCTGTCTCGCAAACACATCCACTTTATGTCTGAAGCGACTTGCCTGCAGCATCACTGGTTGCTTCTGCAGAATAAGAAATATTTTCAAGACAGGAAAACTGGTTTTCAAGGATAAAAAGTGCTTCTGGGGAAGCTGGACAGAAAAAAATTACTCATGTTCTGTAAAAACTGGACAGTGCATAGTGCCCTTTATGCCTCACAGGGGAAGTACGAAGGAGACTTGAAAGCTGAGGACTTTTTTTTAACATCAAACTCGGCTCCAGAGAGTGGAAAAGCCATCCCCCACAACAATGGGAAAGCACCCAAACATCTGCCACCTGACAGCTGCCAAAATTCAGCAGCCTGCCTCTCATCCACTGTTACCAACACATTGACAATGTGAGACAAGGCAAAACCAAAAGGGTGGGAGGTTTTGGTGAGAGGAGAGAAGAAAACCAAAGTGATGCTCTTCCGCTGTATTGAAATGCAAGGTTGGCCAACATCTTGGATGCAGACAGTACTCCTTCCCCTGCCTGGCAAGAGTAAGAGCACAGAGGGAACCAAAGAGAGTTTCAGAGAAGGCTGGCAGCACGATCCAAACGTTGAAAAGCTTCTGTGTGACCAACAACATCCCACGTCAAAACCAAGTGATTAAAGTCACACGTGGTAGATGTCTGCACAAGCAGAAATACTACAAAGAACAACAGCACCCTGAGATATGCTGAACTTCTGGAGGTCCCGAGAGGATCGCGGGAAAGTAGCCCTGTGCGCTGGGCCTCTTCTCAAGGTTGTCTGCTGGCATGCCCTATCCCACGCCATGGGAAATGGCATCTCCACAGCTAAGCAGACATTCTCCACTTCTTCCCCAATGACACAGGCCATGTTCTACCCAGCATCTCCATTTCCATCTGACAAGACTGTCCCCGCTCAAGAGTCACCCTCTCCATGACACACGCCCAGGCCATACTCAGCACCACTCACACGATCACTGCCACAAGACCCAGACATTGCTCCAACACAGTAACATGCTCCAGCTCTAAACTCGGTTCTAAGCATGACCCAGGCCTTTGCACATCCTCACCTTCCCACACGATTCGAACAAAGAACATATGGAGGGCTGCAAAGCCACACAGTGTCTGGCAGAATCTTCCCAGATGCATGAACTTCACCCTGAATCCTTTTGCCTTTTCGGGAATCTCAAATGGAAACACCACAGAGCTGTGCATTAGTGCTTTCAAAGATTCTTTGATTAGAGCTGTGGCAGCTCTGGTCCCGGTCCACAAGCAATTTATTCTTGGAGAGAACCACACCAAACGCTGAAGCAAAGGGCACGCACAATATCAATTGGGTGGGAGAATTTATATCGTAGAACACCTGAGCTGGGCTACTGTGCAGGGCTTGGCATGTACATGCACCTATCAGAATGAGTTAACACTGACAAGAGGACACAGCATCTCTACTGAGGCCACCTGTGCAAGCGCACAAGTAGGGGAAGTCGGGCACCAAAGGTCACACCTCCTCCTTACCTCCCCTGACAAATCCTGCCTGAGGAGGATCAAGAAACCATCATGGCAACATCAGTGGCTGCGGAAACTGCTGCAGACGCCCACCACAACATAAGGACAGCAGGATGAAGCTCTACCCGCCCACACCACCTTTCCCAAAACAGCAGTGAAGATGTTCATCAGACAGTATTCCACAGTCGCATGTCACCCTTCTTTCCAACACATCGCCTACGTCAGGAACGCAGCAACACAATGGACGAGATATTCATAACCTCAGACAACGCTCTGGGCATTTCAATATAGCACACTATCTCAAGATCCAGAAGGCCTCCAAATCCAGACACTTGCAGGCCTGAGGAAGGAGCCAGGGCAAGAACACTCCATGCCCATCCTGCCTCATGCTTTCCTCTAGGCATCCTCTATTCCCCACTCCCAGACATGTGTTCTCAAGACAAGCACATCATCTCCCATGCTGGTCTTCTTGGGACATGGCCCATGGTCTCTTCAAGGATTTCACTTCCCACAGACAACTCTTCCCACTGATCAAGGTCACCCTTCACATCAGGTAATGGCCAGGCGACTGCCACATTCACCTCTGCGACATGCCGTTTCCTTTCCTACGTCAAGGCTCAGTCTGACTTTTCTTACCCTTCCTATCAACGAGAGCACCACAAAAAACACACAGAGGTATCACACACACGGTGCCCCCCAGACTCACTGCACCTGACCCTTCACATTTGACAAAGCTTCAGCTACCTCAGATGGCAATGTGGCACACCTGGGAGCAAGATCTTTCTGAAGGTGATGCAGGACAGCTCTAAACAGCAATGGAATTGATTTCATACTCTCAGGGAAAAAACAACATGTTGATGAGCACAGCACTGTCATGCATGATACCAACTGTGTCGGAGAAGTTGACTGGGTTTTGTTAGGGAGGGGCAGTTATTTGGTTTTGAGTTTCTTGATTGTTTG
>NC_072865.1:21965817-22077607 GCF_028858705.1 Grus americana
GCCGCGCAGCTCTCGCTCCTCCTTTCGGCCGAGACCGCGCCACCGCTCCTGACGGGGCTGGTGGGGAGAGGAGGATGGCTTGTGGCGCAGAAGCGGTGTCTGCACCGCAGCATCTGGGAGGAAAAACCTGTAGGACCCCCCCCGGAGGGATTCAGCACCCACGGCCCAGGGGGAAGCGCCGGGAGGCAGGCTGGGACCAGCGCTCCCCCCAACGGGCGACCAGCTCTGCCGCAGGGGTGCGCAGGAGCTTTTATCTCCAAACGACTCAGTTCTCATTCCCCCTTCCGCTTATTTACAGGGGACAGAGGCAGAGTGACATCAGGAACACTGATGCCACGAGTCCTGTGTAGTCCAGTCTTTGGGTGGGCCCGAGAGGAAACACTCCAGAAGCAGGATGGAAAACTGACAGCTGCCTCTCACCAGGCAACACGCTTACCTTAGCAAGCAGGAGAGCAGCTGCCAGGGCAGTCGGGCTGCGCAGCGATCTCAGCAGAAATCCCTCACTTCCAAGGAGCCTTCACCCAGCTGGTATCAACGCAGAGCAGCTGCGTGCTCATGTGAGGGCCTGGGGATGGAACAATTTCGCAAGAGTACCTAAAATCCTCTTTGGCCACACCACAGAGTTTTCCTCAAAGAGCTGCACGTTCAACAAGGCGAGTCTCTCTTTCCGGAATCGCCATTTCAGTATAAAGCTTACCAGCAGCTGATGGACACCCACCGAGCAATACAGGTGGATGCACCTGCCTTTGCCCGTCGCCACAGCATTTCCTTACAAGAGGAGGTTTTTGGTAGGATACTAGTTGAACATAACTCCCCTGCCAGTTCCCACAACCCTGCTCTTTGGTTCCCTATATCCCTGCTGCATTGCCGGTTGGCTGTGGCAAAGTTGGACGAAGTTAAAACATTGGGTGCAGCATTGGATAACTGTGGGAGGAGGATCAGTCAGTGTGTTCGAGATCTGGATTGCAGCCTGAATGAGGGGAACATGTATTGCAAATCCAAGAGGACGTTGACTTTACATTGTCTTTCATTGCTTTGATGCTATATTTTTATGGTGAAGGTCCACCATAAGGACCAGGGCTTGTGAATGTGAGGCTGCTCCTATCTGCCTATAGATGGCCTTATCTGCTCGGTCTCCCTGGTCAGGTGGCCTGTAGCAGACCCCCGCTATGATGTCCCCTGCCCCAGCCCTCTTTTTAATCCTGACCCGTAAGCTCTTGGTTGGCTCCTCATCCATCCCCAGGTGGAGCTCCATGCACTCCATCCGGCTGGTCATTGACATAGAGGGTGACACCCCCTCCTTGTCTGCCCTGTCTGTCCTTCCTAAAGAGCCTGTATCCTTCCATCCCAACACTCCAGTCATAGGACCTATCCCACCACGTCTCTGTAATGCCAATAAGGTCATAGCCTTGCAGGCGCGCACACGTCTCCAACTCCTCTTGTTTATTCCCCATGCTATGTGCGTTCGTGTAGAGGCATTTCAGTTTTGTGTCCCCGATGAGGCTGACTTACTGGCTGGAGCGGCTGGAATTCTTTTGATGTATTCTCCCAGTGTCTCCCTGTTTTTCCCATTGCATCTGGAGCCCCTGGCTCATCTCCTCTAGGCTTCGAGCATGCTGCAGTGTGTCCAGCACGTCTCTGAGCAATACGCTGAGGGCCCTCACCAGCACCCTGTCCCTCCAACATGTTGACACGTTGTCCCACAACATGTCGCAGGCAAGCCTGATGTTATCCCCCTCCCCCTTTGAGCCTAGTTTAAAGCTCTGTCGATGAGCCTCGCTAGTTCCTGGGCAAAGATCCTCTTCCCTCTTTGAGAGAGGTGAATCCTGTCAGAGTTCATCAAGCCTGATGCCATATAGGCCGTCCCATTGTCAAAGAACTCAAAGTTGTGGTGTTGACACCAGCCACAGAGCCACGTGTTTATGGACTGGGTCCGCCTGTTCCTCCCAACATTGCTGCCCTCAACTGGAAGGAGGGAGGAGAATATTACCTACGGTCCCAAATCCTTCAGTGACCATCCCAAGAGCCTGAAGTCCCTTTTGATCGCTTTTGCATTACATGTCTCTGCTTCATCCCCACCCACATGGAGGAGCAGCAGTGGGTAATAGTCAGAGGGCCGTACCAGGCTGGGGAGTTTCCTCATAATGTCCTTAACGCGGGCCCCCGGGAGGCAGCAGACTGCTCTGAGGGAGGGTCTGCCCTGCATAATGGGCCCGCTGTACCCCTCAGAAGGGAGTCCCCTACAGCTATAACCCGCCTTTTCTTCTTTGTGGGGGTGGTCACGACACGAGGTGCGGGCCTTTCTGGCCTAGGCGCTACCTCTGGTGTAGCTTGACTACCATCCATATCCTCCCTTGAGTGGCCTTCCACAGCCAGAGCCTCCTACCTGTTGTACAGGGGTACGTGGCAAGGCAAGGTGGGCGAGGAGGAGAAGGTTTGCCTGCCACGCCGAGTGAGGACTTGCTTCCATTCACTCCTCCCTTTGAGGCTACTGCCTTCTGCCTGGCAAGGGAGGATACAGGGTCCCCTTCACCTTGGTTTTGGTCTGTTAGTTGTCCCTGTTTCTGTCTCAAGTTGTTGAATATAGCTCAAAATGGGGGGGGGGAAGCCAACCACAACCCATCGATGGATAAAAAGAAGGGACTAAAATGCTTTCAGCTACCGTAAGTGAAAACCACTGGATTTGCAGCTTGCTATGCATTACACTGCGCTCTTGCTTTTCTTAAGCTGGAGGTCTTGCCCTTGTCCGTGATAAGGTTGCTGGGCCAGTGCAAACTTGCACTCACTTTGTCAGATGGTTTTCAGCTGAAGTGAGACACAACTGATGTGGTTTTATGCTCTTGTATCTTACATATTGACAAAAATGCTGCACGGCAAGTGCATGTTTTCCTGAGTTTAGTGAGTTTTATTGAGAATTAGACATGGTCTAGTGTGGTATTACTGGATGTCTGTATTCTACTTCCCCCATTCAGAGCTGGAGTATTACAATGAAAACGGAGAATATATTAGGTGTTACCGAAGTGTTTCTCAGCATCTCAAATGGCTACTGCAGTAAATTATTTCTATAACTTTTCTCCTGTCCCCATAGCAAAATGTGTGCACAGAAATGATTCATGTTTTAACTGTATAGATTTAGATCTCAAGATTTCATACTTAATTTTTATTCTTATTTTTCTTTTGATAGGAAATCCTAAGATAACATAGAATTTTACAGTCTTAGGATGCTCTAAAGCAAATATCGCAAGCATGGCTGTCTTTTTTTTTTAATAAATCTTTCTTTGGACCAGTGATTTTCTTGCTGAGAGAACAAATATTTTGCACATGTGTTCTCTTGAAGCTTGGAGGGAATACAGTTAAAACTGCATCTGAGGTCTTAGTTATTAAAATTAAAAACATTATAACTAAATGATTGTAATTAAAATTATCAAGATTTGATAATGAAGCAAGCTGGGCTGTGTGCATCTCTAAAGCCCTTCTTACTTGCAATCTAACTCTTGAACGCTTTCTATTGTAGCCGTGCCTTTCACAAGAATGCCTTCCTTACCCGAACGGTGGATCCTGTGTGTACGGCTCAGGGCAGGTCGTCAGCCAAGCGTGACTATGGATGGCAAAGTGCTTCTCTTGTAAACGTGTAAAACTTCCACGTGGAAGTGAAACTCAGCGTGTCAAATTCAACTCCTCTTGCTAAGTAAGGAGCAGGGAACAATGGATGTTCCGTGCATGGGGGAGAGAAGGGCAATTGTTAATTAAAGTGCTGTTCATAGTTCCTCGGGGTTTTTCTCCCCCCTCTCTTCTTGCCTGGCTCGCTTAGTTCTCTTGAGGGCAAAGCTTGTAGAGGGTTGGGCTCAGCAAGTTCACACCTGAGGCAGTCATAGTGAGCCGTGCGAGGTTGCACAGCCAGACAGGGCTCCATTAACCTTTATTTCGTGCTCTTTGGCACGACTGCACTCTTAAGCACAGCAGGATTAATTTCCATGCAAGCGTATTTAAACCCCACCAGCCAAGAAAGGAAGGGTACCATCTCCATGGCACTTGACATGTTTAGTGTTTAACATCTTTATTCTAACTGCTACCAGAAGGGTTGCAAGTTGTCTGTAGAGAATGTGCTCTGTGTTCTGAGAAATCATCTAAGGCTAATTACCAGGGAAATGGTTGTAAGGGAGGAAGCAAAAAAAAAAAAACCCAACAAAAAACCCAAGTCCGAGCTATGCTGTCAGTAAATTGTCATTCCTGAATGACCTCATTACATTGTTGCTACCTAGGTGAATGACCTGCTGTGGCTATGGACTGTGCAGGGCCGGCTCTGGTTTGGGCGCCGCTTTCTCTCCCCTCTCCTGCTGCCGCCAGGCGGGCGCTGCCTCCCTCCGGCAGCGGGTGCTCGCGCGGCTTCGGGAAGGCTCGGGCGGGAACGGCCGGCGCGAGGTGGGGGGGGGGAGCGCGCTGAAGGCAGCGGGGCGCTGCGCGTGGAGCTGCCAGCGGGCCGGAGCGGCGCTGCCCGGAGGAGGAGGAGGAGGACGGGGTCGTTTTCGGGGAGGACGGCCGGGGGAGCGGGCACCTGATCCCGAGGTATTGGCGAGGGGAGAAGGCCGCTTTCCTCCGGGGAGCAGGCGGCGGGCAGCCTGCCTAGAGGTCCGGAGCCTGTGCCCGGCCCTGCCGTGAGGACCCAGCGCTGCGACAGGCACGAAGGCTGAGGTGCCAGCGGTTCAGAGGCTGAGCACTGGAGGTGGAGGCTGGGGACCTCAGGTGCTGCCGGTTTCCACCTCACCAAAGATTATTACAGCCCTCCTGCCCCTGCCTCCCACCTCCTGGTGAGGGTGCCTGTTGCTCTTCCATCCCTGCTGCTCCCAGGGGGAGGAGGGGACTGGCTTTCAGAGAGGCCCCCTGCCCTCATGCTTGTGAAAGTCCTGTGGGGTCTAAGTCTAGAGTGCGCTGGCTTGCACGTTGCTTTCCCTGCTATGTAGCTGTTTGCAGAATGTGCTGCATTCTGCTGTTTGGCAGCCCAGAAATGAGTCTCTCTGCTTTATTTTTCATCTATATTACAGTGTAGTAATGCTGCTTGTCTCTTGCAGCATCTTCTGATGAGTTTGAGACTAAGATGAGGAGACTAGAGTAGACTGGTCACCAAGTTGGCTTCTCTGTGATACGCAGCGGGGACCCGCTCTTAGATGACTTTCAAGCTGGCTGGTAAGAAACTAAGTTGCAAAGAGAGAGTATTCTGAAGGTGAAAAGTTGAATGGAAGCAAAACTTGGTAGAAACGAATGCCTCTCTTAGCTGACACCAAGTCCAGATTTCACAAGCTAGCGTAGCGGTAGCTCGTGCTCACACTCAGTGATGGTGCGGGATGCTTTGAACTGACTGAAAGCCAAGTGTAGCCTGTTCTCCCTTTTCCGAGCTTTTCCTGTCTGCATACCCTCCAAGAACCGGTACCTGACACCTCCTGTCTGTCTGTCTGACAGGTCTGCACCCAGCCACAGGAAATGGGGACATTTAGCGGCAGCAGCAGCTTGGATGATTCTAGAATACCCTTTGCTTTGAAATGCATTACTTCTTGCTAGAAAGTGGGAAATCGCCAAGGCCAAAATACTTACCACTTGACTCATTTCATAAAAATTCATCTCTGCTCTTAGATCAGCCTGTTCTGTCCGAGGCTTATTGCCTTCCTGAAAGGCAATCTCCTTGGTTCCTTCCTCTCTGCCTTCCCAAGGTGAATTCACTTGGTAGGGTGGAGGGATTCCCCTTTCTGCTTGGTAAAGACAGTATCATATCTGGTGCTTGTGGTAGCATCTTGCATTTGGGAAAAGTGAACGTTTTTTCCCGGTGGGGAGGCCAGGAGCAAGGTTTGCAGTTGTTGTGGACCCTTGCAGAGCAAAATTGCACCCAAGTCGCCCTGAGATAGCTGCCCTGGCTAAACGTGCTTTGCCTTTGCTGTATGTGGCACGCTCCGCTTGAGTTGTAGTCCTGCCCACATTTATATTTAAATGGGAATATTTTTATGAATGATATTTCTATAAAAGTACTGGTATTTTAGAAGTCTGTAAATATTGATGTTAGTATATAGATTTCAATAACATATATATATATATATATATGAAAAAGACTTTTCTTTTTAGCCCAGAAGGGGGGTGTCTCTGTATCAGATACTACCCAACAGTCTGACCAGTTCATTGAGTGCCCTCAATGAGGGTGACAGCAAGTTTAGCTGGTTGCGGTTCCTTCTTCCCCCTGGGGGAGAGAAAGGCAGGGGGAGGACCTTGAGCTGCACATGGCCCACTTTCCCCGAGAGGAGCTGTCGTGTGTCTTCTCATGTGCCTGTCAGCCCTGTGCTTTCAGGAACTGTTTTACTTGCCCCCATCTGGTCTGAGATGGCTTCTGATGGGAAGACATAGCCTTTAAACTCTGCCTTCATTTGTGTTACCTGTCTGAAATGGCTTTAGTGTGCCTTAGGCTTGCCATGCTTCAGCTCTGTAGAAGTGATGGAAGGTAAGGGTTGTCCCATCCCACTCGGGGTTAGGGTGAGGTTAACTGTTTAATTCTCTGCGCGGTAATCAGAAGTAACGACAACTACTTTAGAGGTTCAAACCAATCACAAATTTACTTAAAACTCAGTGGAACTACAAAAGATAGAGGCTTGGCAAAAGTCATAACAATGCTCAAAACTTAGCAGAACAATGAAAGGTAAGGATTTAGCAAAATGTGTGACAATATTACCCTAATGTGCTGAAAATGGAGTTAGAGACAAAGAGAATCATAGAGAGGAAAAGAAAGAGAGAAAGAAAAGAGAGAGAGAGAGAAAAGATATCGCCACCCTTGGATCCAGTGATGTTCTCTGCTCACAGCTGTAGTCTTCCGGTGGTGGGCGCGCGCCGAAAACTTGTGTTTTCCCTTTTTATAACCCGATGTGCCCGCCCCATAGGTGGGGGTCTGTCAACACTGAGCAGGCGCAGTGTGTGCTCGGGAATGTTCAGAAATGTTCTAGAAATGAGTTGGTGGGTTGTGAGGGTCCTGGGGGTCTCACTGCCCCCCCCGCCCAGGGCTGACCAAGTGAGTGGTGATCTGTCACAGGCACATGGCGCACAGGGCACAGATGGTCTTTGTTTCAGAAATAGAGGAGTGGTCGAGGAGTGGTCTCAGAAGACGTTATCCTGCCTCCTCAGGCTCCGTTCTTGGTCAACACTCCCTCGTCATCGTCAGCCCATCCCTGTCCACGTCAAGATGGGTGTTTGTGACATTCACTTGTTATCAGGGCCTTACAAGGGTTGCTGCCTCAAGCAACTCGCTTGATGTCCTACGAACAAGTGTTGTGCTCTGCAAACACTTTCGTAGGGCTCTCAACATGAGCAGTGGCCAGTGATGAAACAGGAGAGTACTGGAGTGAAATGAGAAATCTGTGGGGATTCGTAGAGTGGGGTAGGTCGGGTGGGTCCTCCCGATGCCATCTAGTCTGATTTCCTGCTCAGAGCAGGTCCAGTCAGATCATGTTGCTCTGGGCTGTGTCCGGTCACGTTTAGGCTGTCTCCAAGGATGGCGATTCGGTGTCATTCCTGGGCAACTTGTTCCAGTGCTTGGGCACCCTCGTGGTGAGTGACTTTCTTTGTCTTGAGTCAGAATCTGCAAATTGTCTGTTGCCTCTTGTCCAAAGCTCTTCAGGAAGCGGCAGTCTGCTCTGCTCAAGTCTAGTGTTGTGATTCTGCTGGTTTGCTCACTTCTCTCAGGTTTTTAAATTCTACAACCGAATGGTGGCTGCAGCCGAGCATGCCCGTGACCTTTGCATCCTTGATCATTTTTTTTTCCTTGTCTGTGGACAAGGAGTCCAGCGGAGGGTAGAGACGGGTGCCCAGTCATTCTGCTTTCACACATGGGGTGTGAGATGATGTTGCTCGAAGTCTGCTGCCCCCCCCCCAACACACCCACCCTGCCTGCAGAGTCTGAGAGGCCTGTGCTGGTGTATGTGGTTGCAGGCCTTCCTCACTGGGTTAGCCTCTCTGGGCCTGTTGTACAGGTGAGCAGTAGATGTTCTAAGTACAGCGACATCTCTCTGCTCTATAGACAGCCTATATTCCACATACAGGCAGAAGAGCCCCGTACTTACTACCTGTAAAGCCTCACCTCCCCCGTTTGTGTGCTTCTGTAGGCAGAGTGTGCCTGATGTACAGAGACCCTCCCCTTCATTCCCTAGCGTCCCCAGATTTCACGTGTGGGTGGGTGTCTCACGTGGCCCATCTCTGCTGTGTAACCAGAATACGTTCTGCGTCCTGACAGGAAAGTAGTGTGCAGTGCTCTCCACGTGTATTCTCCATACAGCCATTTTCTAGTCTGTGTGGTGGTGGTTTCTGTTCTCTGTACAGCCAGTGTACGCTGTATAAGCAGACCAAAAGCTCTGCCTTGGCGGTATCTAGTCTATGACTAGAGGGAAGGGACATGCTTTGCCTGCGTACAGTCTATCTACAGATGAGATATAGTCCGTATCCAGAGAGAAAAGTCTCACTGTCCCTTTTTTGATAGGCAGAGCATATCCTGATATATGCTGAATACTGAGAAAGCAAGCCTGGCTTGGCCTGTCCGTGTGTAGTCTTGAGGAAGACAGTATGTAGTCCGCAGAGGGACAGAAAAGCCTCCCCTTGTTGCTGTGTCATGTGTACACAGGTGGTAGATACTAGATGTTGAGGTAGGTGAGGCACTGCTTTTCAATGTACGTGTCTTACATTTAGCCCGTATAGTCTCTACGCAGACAGAAAAGCCTCTCATCACCGTGCCTGCGTATATTCTGCATAGGCTGTATTCTAAAGAAAAGACTGAAAAGCCTTCCTCTCCTATCAAATGTATTCTACAGAGAGAAACCGAATCCTCTCTTCAGGATCTCTTGTGTGTACAGACAGAACAGCATGCCTGTAAGGGCCTTCTGTAGGCTTCTGTGGAAAGAGGCTATCTTCTGCTTCATCTCTTTGTATCTACTGTACATACAGATAGTACATATTCTGTATACTGGCAGTATATGAGCTCTTTACAGACAAGAAGAAAACCCCCATGCCTTGCCTCCCTCTCTCTCTGTGTATGTCTGCATGTAAAGTATGCGTATTCATGTGCACGTGTTCCAAGTCAGGGCAGCATACATTCCACGCGCAGAGAGAAATGCCCTTCCTCCCATGGCCTTGAAAGTGTCTGTCTTCCATGTAGAGACAATACCTATTCAACATAAAGACCTCGACATCCATAGTCAAGATAAAGCATAGCTTCCCCTCACCTGGCTGCCTGTTTTGGGTAGGAATTGACAAATTGTGTGTCTGTTTGGTATGTTCTATGTCTGTGCTCTGTGTAGAGAGTGCATCTATGGAGGTAAGACCGTGGTGGTGCTTCCTGTATACTTTTCTATGTGTAGATAATGTAGCTTCTGAATAGGGAGAGGAATAAAGCCTCAGGGAGACGAGATCGGCTGAGGCTTCTCTTCCTGGCGATGGAGTATATAGTGTCTGTGGATGTTCTGTACAGACCGTGCGTGGGGGGGTGTGTATCTATATACTCCAAAGACTTCTGTTGACATGTGTCTCTGTCTATCCGTAGATATTCTGTTTATGCTTGTTGCATGTTTTCTGTATATATTCTGTGCATATAAAGATATCTAGACGGTGTGCTAGCTGCGCGTGCTTTATATCCGAAATTGCCTCACTCAAGCAATGCAGGCCTTGTTCTGTATGTAGAACAGCTAATATAACAACCTACAGATAGTGTAAATTGAAATGAAGCAAGACTCAGCTAGGCAAGGTGAGGCTTTTTTGTTTCCATGTAAACTACATACTCTCTTGTTTATGCCCTGTTCACAGATGCTACAAGCTCAGCCAGACTCTTCCAAGTGTAGGCAGTAAACATACCGTCAAGTTCTCTTCAGCCTATAGATGGAAAGCAGGGACACGGTGCAAATCCTTTTGTCCGTCCACCTAGTCTCTGGTGCCTGAGTGTCTTGTAGCTTGAGCCTGGGGAGCTCAGCTGAGTCTTGTGCATTGACACAGATGTGGGCTTTGTGCTGCTTGTGTGTCTCTTGGGTAGCAGGCGAACAGCAAGGGCGAGGTGAGAATGACCAGAGGAGCGGAGAAGTGGCTCCCGGGTGAAACGGGAGCTCTGCAGGTGGTCATTTGAAGGGGCTAAGGGGAATGTTTTGGGGGCCACCTTGTATCTTGGCCAGAAAGGGCCTTCTGTGAGTGGCAGGTTTCCTCAAAGGCAGAGGAGTGGGTTGTGCCCCTGCGCAAGGGCCACCTGTGGAGGATGAAAGCTCTCTGGGAAGCATGAAGAGGGGCTGGCGCAGAGTTGACTAATCCCCGTGCAATAGCAGGGCTCTGGGAAGAGGTGTGGCATTTGTGTACCCATCAGGTGTAGTCCGGCTAAGCGCAGGCAGCGTTTCCATTGTGGGAGTGTGCAGTGTGGTTCTTGGGCACAGGAAAATAAGGGAGAGATGAGGAATTTCCCAGGAACCCCTAGGAGACGATGAATTGGGATGCATTCAAGGACTTTTACAGGACTTGCTAGGAATTCCTGTCTCTAGGAGACAGACGGGAATGTTGTACAGTTGTTGGCTACTAATCTCCGAACGGGAATAAAAATAGCTATTCCACTGCTGTTTTCTAGGATCGCGCACACTAGTTTTGAAGTGCATCACCGTCTGGCCCTGGAGGACCACTTCACTGCCCAGCTGTTTTAGAGCACTTCATCGCTTGGCTTTTCTGGAGGTTTTTCATTGGCTTTTTTTTTGGATGGCTAAAATGCCCCATTCTTATTGGAGTGTGTCACCACCCAGCATTTTTTGGAGTGCTACACAACGCAGCCCTAGAGGAGCCCTCCACCCTTGGTTTTTTGTGCCCTCCATCTCCTGGGTGTTCTTCAGCGCTCTGTCCTGGGGCTTTTTAAAAGCACTCCAGCCTGGGGTGGTTTTTTTGAGCTCTGCACCGTGAGCCTTTTTCAGAGCTCTTCACCACCGAGATATTTTGGAGTGCTTCGCCTTGGTGATTTTAAGAGTGCTCCATGCCGGGGCTTTTTCAGAGGCCTCCATCACTTGAGTGTTTTGGAGCTGGCCAACGCAGGGGTTTTGGGGAACACTATACATGGGGACTGTATGGGAGCGCTGCTCTGTTACTTGGGAGAGTTTCACCATTTTGGTTTTTGGGCATCCTGTATTGTTTTAGTGTTTTATGGAACAGGACAACACCCAGCAGTTTTTTTAATTATTTACAACAGCGTCCTGGAGGAGTATATCACCTCGCAGCCCAGGAAGACGGAGCACTGCAGTGCAGGAATGCTTCAACGAAAGGCCCTGGAAGAGTACATCACTGTTCTGGTTTTTGGGAGACTTTTTTTTTTGAGTCATCCCTGATTTTTCGCTTTTTTTGTTTTTTTTTTTATTATTATTTTTTTTTTAGCTTAACAACCAGGGATTTTTTTTTTGGAGTCCTCAATCTTCCCCGAGGCGCGGCCTGGCCCGGGGCTCTTTTGGGAGTCCCCCTCGAGGCGCGGCCTGGCCCTGGGCTTTGTTGTTGCACTTTATTGATTTTGTATTTTCTGGAAGTCCATAGCAGTCTTTGATAGCTTCACTAGCTTCTTAGACTACCGCATCACCACTTGGGTTTTTTGTGCCATTCACTGTGTTGTTCTTTTGCAGTCATCTGCATTTGGGTTTTTTTGGCAGGTCTCCAGTGTGGGTCTTTGTAGGAGCCCTCCATCTCCTGCGTGTGTTTGAGGTCTCCGCCTGCCGCTGTCCCGGAGGTCTCCATACTGGAACTTTTTATGGAGCTCTTCAGCATTCTGGTTTTTTGGCGCCTTTACAGTGTGTCTTTTTTATGGAACACTACAACACCCAGTGCTTTTGGAATGCATCAGCACTCGGCCCTGGAGGAGTGCTTCACTCTTGGTTTTTTGTAAGCCCTTTATGGTTTTACTGTAGTATGGAATACTACAGCACTTGGCTTTTTTGAAAAAGGATTGCAGCGCTGCCCTGGAGAAATGTATCACCGTTTGGTTTTTTGGGAACTGTGTACTGTGACCCCGGAGGAGCGTGTCGCCGCTGTGCTGCCCTGGAGGAGTGCATTCCTCTTTGGTGTTTTGTGCCGTTCTCCATGTTGCTTTGTGGGAGTTGTCACTGTTTGGATTTTTGGCTGCTCTCCACCCTGGGTATTTTCTTGAAGCTCTCCATCTCCTGGGTGTTTTTAAGCTCTGTATCGCAAGGCTTTTTGGGAGCTCTGCACCCCGGAGCTTTTTGTCAACCCTCGATCCTTGGCTTTTTTAGGGAAGTCTCCAGCCTGAGGCTTTGTTGGAGCTCTTCACCATATTGGTGTTTTGGAGGCCTTTACAGTTTTTCTTTTTGTATGGAATACTACAACCCCTGATATTTTTGGTGTTTCTTTTTCCTGTTTGGTTTCTTTGGGAGCTGTTTACCATGTTGGTTTTTTGGAGTTGTCACCATTTGTCTGTTTGGGTTTTTTTGGCAGATCTCCACCCCAGACCTTTATTGGAGCCCTCCGTCTCCTGGGTGTTTTTGAGCTCTCTGTCCTGAGGTTTGGTGTTTTGGGGTTTGGTGGTTTGGTTTTTTCTTGAGCGCTTCATGGTTTGGATATTTTGGAGCTCGCCAGCCCCGGGACTTTTTTGGCAGTCCTTCACTGTTTGGGTATTTTGGAGCGCTTTGGTGCTTTTTAAGAGTGCTCCATGCCAGGGCTTTTTCAGCAGCCTCTATCACTCGGGGTTTTGGGGAATACTCTACCCTGGGTCTGTTTGGGAGCTTTGCACCCTGGGGCTGCTTGGAGCGTTTCACCGTTTTGTTTTTGGCGCCCTTTGCAGTTTTGCTATTTTCTGGAATGCTGCGATGCCCTGTGACCCTGGAGGAGCTCTTCACATTTAGATCTTCTGGAGGGCTCCATTCCCTGGCTGTTATTGGAGTTCATCACTGTGCGGCCCTCAGAGCGCATCTCTGTGTGGGCTTTTTGGCTCTTTTAAATCAGTTTCAGTAAAAGGTCTCTTAGATTGGCAAATGATTAGGAAGTACATCTATTGCATGCTACAAATGGAGTGTTCAGAAATGTTCCGACTTCACTGTTGTCGACATGTGAAATTGTTTGAGAACTCAAAATTGAATGCTATGGGGAAATAAGATGGGAAAGAAGCGTTGGGGTTTTCCTTGCTTAAGAGTAGTAGTGCTGTGTGACATGGTGCTGGGAGAGCATGGGGCTGGGGACCTCACTGAATGGGGGGCCAGGGCCGAGCTGAGGGGTAGTGCTCGCATAGAGCTGCTGGCTGTCCCATGGAGGGTGTCCTGACAGCAGTCCACGTCCGCAGAGGAAGTCAGGGAACATAAACCTATTGTCTTGTGTTTGCTGCAAGAGGGAAAAAACTCATCAGCCCCGAACTCCTCCAAGGAAGCTACCTGAGCAGTTTTGTGTATGTTGGAGGTAGGTCAATGCCCAGTACCTCCCTGGGACTCCTCCCAGGCATCTCCTGCAGTGTCTCCCCCATTTGTCCTCCCCCAGTAGGGAGCAAAAATGATAGAAGCATAGAATGGTTTGGGTTGGAAAGGAACTTCAAAGATCACCTAGTCCAACCCCCTGCCGTGGGCAGGGACAGCCTCCACTAGATCAGGTTGCTCAAAGCCCCCCCCAACCTGGCCTTGAACACTTCCAGTGATGGGGCATCCACAAGTTCTCTGGCAACCTGTGCCAGTGTGTCACTGCTCTCAGCGTAAAATGTTTATTCCTTATGTGCAATTTAAACCTACCCTCTTTCAGTTTAAAACCCTTGCCCCTTCTCCTGTGACTGGTAAAAAGTCTTTCCGCACCTTTCTTGTAAGCCCCCTTTATATACCGCAAGGCCACAGCAAGGTCTCCCTGGAGCCTTCTGCTCTCCAGGCTGAACACCCCCAACTCTCTCAGCGTTTCTGCACAGGAGAGGTGTTCCAGCCCTGGGATTCTCCTCTGGACCCGCTCTAACAGGTCCGTGTCTTGCACTGGGGACCCCGGAGGTGGATGCAGTGCTCCAGGTGGGATCTCAGGAGAATGGAGTAGAGGGGGAGAATCCCTTCCCTCAACGTGCTGGCCACGCTTTGAATGCAGCCCAGGGTACAGTTGGCTTTCTGGGCTGCAGCGCACGCTGGCAGCTCCCATCCAGTTTTTCATCCACCAGCGCAACCGCAGCTTGCTCGTGCCTTGGTGCCACGCAAGCAATGTTGAGCAATAGCTAAAACCTGGGTGTGCTGCCAACGCTGGTTTGGTCACAAATCCAAA
The DNA here is from genome assembly GCF_028858705.1 of Grus americana. NCBI lineage: Eukaryota > Metazoa > Chordata > Aves > Gruiformes > Gruidae > Grus > Grus americana. Next base: position 21,980,071 of record NC_072865.1, read on the forward strand.
ACTCGGCAACATATGGGCTGCTAGGAAGAAAATTAACTCCAGCCCAGCCAAAACCAGAACAGACGATGTCACCATTATAGCCTGACAGCAGCTTTGTGTGTTTAATTTGTGGCTTTGCCTTATGTGGTATATTTGGTGTGCACACAGTGCAGGGGCTGGGGCTGGTATTGCCCTCCATGATATCCCTGTCCTGTGCACCCTGGGACAGAGCTGGCACAGGGAGCAGAGGTGGGGGTGATGAACTGTTAAGGAGCCCCACCGGCGCCTCTGTGGCTCAAAATTTAGCAGGCTGGTCCCATGCCCCGGCCGTCGGCGGGTCCCATGCCCAGCTCCGTGACTGCTGACACCATGGGCATCCACATCCCTGCGTGCCCCAAGATGCCGTTTGGCCCAGAACTGGTGAACTTCTGGGTTTGCTGCCGATACAACCCAGACAATTGTGCTACGGGTCTGTATTTATTGTCATGCCATTGCTCAGAAATAAATGGTCAACCCCTGAAGCTGTTGCCCGGGAGTCTGTCATCGCACCCCAAACCCGTACCCCGGTGGGGCTGCCTCAGGCCCTTGCAGGAGGGCTGGGGCAATGGGCTTGGGGGGGCGGGGGTTGGTTTGAGTTCCTCCGGGGGCTGGAGGGTGCTGGGCTGGTCCCGCAACAGCCGGTTGGCTGAGTTGGACAGCTACGGAGGTCGGGGTGGAGGCGGGCAGACCGGGTGGGTGTCCAGGCTGGTGGGGGCCGGTCGCCCCCCCCGATGCTCCGTGGCTGGCGGGCCGCTTCTCCAGGCACAGGCGATGGCTGCTGGTGTTGGGTCTGGCTCTCAGGGTTGCTGAGGGGGGTGGTCCGGCTGTCTAGGTGTGAGGGGTAGTTGCTGGTGTTGGGCCGGGCTCACGAAGCTGCAGCGAGGCGCCTGCGGAGACAGGAGGCTGCTGAGGCCCTGCTGTGGTGCTGGGCGGGTGCGAGGGTGTGGGGCAGCGCTGAGCATGCTGTGGGGTGCGGGCACTTGGCTGCATGTGGGAGTTGTGGGCACAGAGAGCTCTGTGCAGAAAACGGGGAGCCCTGCACCCCTCGGCCTGGGCTCTGCTCGCCTGCCCATGGCTCATCTCCTCTCAGCCCTGACCGTCCTGACCTGCCTGCACTGCACGTGCCGGAAGGAGACCTGACCCCAACAGACCAAAGCTGGGCACAGCTCCTTTCTCAGCGTGCCCGGCAGAGAGCAGCACTCGGCTTCCCTGACCAGATGAGGGGACAGCCTCGGCCCAGTGAGATGTTCTCCATCCTCTCTTTGGAATACGTATCCAAAGAGATACAGACGCCTGCGCAGACAAAAACCCCTGCCTGTGCTGAGAACACGCACGCTGGCAGTGCTGGGGTGCAGCTGGGACAGCCTGACTCCTCTCTTTCTCCAAAGCAAGGCCAGTAGCTGGGAAGGCTTTTGACCATGGTCTGAGCTGCTGGGACACCTTGGCCGAGGCAAACATCTGGAATTTATGGCATCGCCTAACAGGGGGATTGCTGCTGGTAGGTTCACTGGTAGGGAGACATCACTGTTGCGCTTCTCACTTTCTATGGCAATGTCATCCCTTGTTGTTGTTCTTCCTGACCTTGCTCTGCCTACGTCTGTCACTGGCCTGCTCTTGTTGAGGCAGGGTCACTTTTAACTAACACTTGCAACAGTAAGAAGGGGTTTCTGAAAAGAGTGCGTGTGTATTGAGAGGCCAGTTCAAGTATCTTATACCAGAAGTATCAGTAGAGTTTGGCCAGTAACTAACGCGGCACTCCAGAATACCCTACCTCCAAATGCTTCATGGCTAATAGCAGCCATCTAATACAGAAGTTTGGCAGCCCCCCTCTCCCCCCAACAACTCACTGTCTCCTCTTCCTCCACACATAGATGCCACAACACAATAGCATCCCAAGCAGCATGGAGCCCAGGATTGCCGCGGCGCCTTCTATGCAGTACTTCTGGAAATCATCGGGATCCATAGCATTTGCATTTCTCTTGCCATCCACACCTGGAGGAACCATTCTGTACGTTAGCGTGTCCTGCACACTCCCGGTAATCTCACAGGAGGCCCGATTTTGCCAGGAAATGTTCTTTCTCACTTTCTTAGGATCCCTGAAGCAGTGGACATCCTGGGGCTGTAACGTTTCCTTGGTTTCAGTAGAAGCAAAGGAAACTCCCAAAGCCATTGCAAATCAATGCACTCTGGAGCCTCTCTTTCTCCTCTCAGCTTTGCTTACGCTCTGGGGTGGCATAATCCAGTTTTCCCAGTGTCATGGCTTTGCTACCCCTTCTTGGTGAGCCTTCACATTTGCACACAATTTCTTTTGCGCTCACCCACCTTCGCTCTCCGAGGCGTGCTAGTGCTGCTGCCTGGAGGCTCTCTCTGACCCTTTGGGACAAGTTGTCCCACTGAACAGAACTCATGAGGCCAGATGGAGAGCGCGCGGGGGAGCGCGGCTGTTTGACCAATTGCCCCTTTGAGACAGACAGACCAAAACCATCCCTGCGTCAGGGAGTGCCACCCCCAGGTCTCCCTCCCCAGCCCAGCACCCACCCCCCGAGGGGATGGAGTCAGGCCCTCTGGGGAAGACGCGCTCTCCTTCTGCCTTTTCTCCAGTATGGGCACTGCCTGCATGCCCCCAGTTTCCAGGACTTGCTCCCACTTATGGCCCCCTGCCAGACTGCTCAGTACCTGTATTCGTTCGAAAAAATTCATAGATGCCGGTGTGGTGGGCTTCCCCGGGGTTGGAGAGCGCTGCCAAGAATCAGAGAAAGGTAAAGCCTCAGCGTGGCTCAGGCACAGAGGATGCCGGAGGATGGTGCAGGTTCCCCTCTAAGGCCGTGCCCGATCTGTCAGTGCATCCCTTTGGACCTCAGCTCACAGGAGGAAGCCTCCCCAGCTCTGTGGCACCTACGACGACTCACGGCAAGCTCTGGGATGCAGGTATTGCGGGAGGCACCTTCGATTAAGAGTCCTATTTCCCATCATGTGCTGAGCATGGTTCAGGTGGCCTCGTTCCCAAAATGGCAAAGTTCTGAAACTCCTGTGAACTGGGTGTGGTGAGCGGTGAGCATCTCGCTGCATCCACAGAGGGTTACGAGTGTCTCTCTCTGGCACACTGATGGCAATAACCTCCGCACCCCAGAGAGGACAGTCATCCACAGAGAGCCACTCCCGGCTTCTTTCAGAACACTCGCTCTGGACTAATAGTTTGGCTGCTGACACGGTGTGCAGTAGTGGGCACCAGGGCACGAGCCTGCACGCACAAGGTGATTTTGATTTATGACACTGGCTGACCAAAGGACAGCAATTACCTGGCACGCCTGTTGATTGAATTGCCCCCTTTTTTTCATCAGAGACTGGTGCTGCCTGGCTGCCTCCTTCCTGAAGCGCCTCCTCCTCCACAGTCTCACGGTCCAGCTCTTTAGAAAGAAAGTGGGTCAGTTTCATTAGATGCAACCATTCCTCGTCAGGAACAGGGTATCTTCAGGAGGCAATACTTCTCCAAATACATTAATAACACTTAGAAACAAAGCCTGGGCATTTGGCGGTGCACCTAGTCGCTGGTTCAAATGACGAGTCATTCATGGAGAAAAAATTAAGCGCTAGGCACTTTCCAGTTTACCAGTAGACAGCAAATCCTGACCTGCTGAGAGACTAGGGGATTGCATGTGATCGTCGTGTTTGCATTCCACTTAGTGCATTTTTGGCAAACTGCAAAAGGATGGTAAATTGCTTCCTTCAGAGAGGATGGGAAGACGCTGTAGCCAGTTCAGCTGGGGAAAGAGCCCTTCTGAGCAGCACTTGCCATCATGCCAACTCCATCACACGGTCAGGGTGACAGGCACGTGTGGTGGACTGAACTGCAAGCTCTTGCAACCATATTCTGGGCACTTTCACAAGCGGCAGTGAAGAGCCCACAGTCCCCCAAAACAAGAGGAAAACCACAACCAAGTTATCTGAAACACAACCAGAAACAGACAGCTAACCCACCCAAGACTGAATGAACAGCCCTTCGCTTCAGCTGCCTTCAAGTTAGGTGTGCTGCCTCAAGCTGGGTGTCCAGCTTCCACCTGTCCCTGACCCTGAGGTGTCACCAACAGACCTCAGACCTCAAGGGGAACAATGGGGCTGGAGCAGGCTGTGAAGCTGGGGTTGATCCAACCCTGGCCAGGGCATGCCTGCAGCCCAGGAAAAGTCTGCCAGTCTCAGCGACCCCAAGCTGCCTGCGCATCCTGCTTGTCCGTACATACGTCTAAAACCTCAGCTGCCCACATCTTCTGGTTCAGAGTGATAGATACCTACCACGTGCTGCTTTGTCCAATTCCTTCAGGATTTCCTTTAGGTCTTCTGATGATTGCTGGGAACGCTTTCCTGTTTCAGCTTTATACTTTGCTCTTTGAGGACCTTAATGGAAAACATAAAGTTAAATTTCTCACGACTAAAATACTGAAAAGGAGTGGTTAGTCTGTGAAGTCAGTCAAGACTGACTACTCACCCCTGGGATGCCAGGTGAGGTCCAGTGCAGGATCCAGCCGAGGAGCTGGAAGAGCTCTCCCTCTACCCATATCTACAACCAAACACCCACGAGAAGCTTCCATCATACACTGTGATACTGTCATAACTGAATAGCACAACATATAAAGGGATCACGTAGCAACAGGGCACACACGATGCAGGTCTATATTCTCACACCTGCTGCAAGAGATGCCTCACTCACGTTTGGGCTTTGAGCTGGCACCTCTCAAAGGAAGTAAAAAGCTGTGACGTACCCATGAGATCTCCCTGTGCATCAGCCCTGGAACCCAGCCGGGAAGCTGGATGTCCATTACCTCCAGCCACGTCTGTAAACAAACCAAACAGAGAAGCTCTCGTGAAATCTTTAAATGTACTTCTTCAGATCTGAACAGCAGTGAATGCAGTTGAAACGCAGGATTGGTCCATGTCGCTCATCTCTCCCTTCCGCTCAGGAGCATTGTGCAGACAGTTACCGGGTGCCTGGACCATGCTGGTCTGAAACAAACCGTGCACGGGGCTGTCGGGAGAAAGGACTCCCTGGAGCTCACACCAGCTCTAAACTCAACCCCAACAAGCCCGCTGGCTTTGCAGCAGGCACTGGAAAGGCTGGGAAAGAACGCTAGAACACTTTGCAAGGCAGAGCTCCCTGGGGCGCATCACTGAGCCTGACCCATTCCCTCTCTGCTCTTCTGCATGTTTGAGCATCCACCAAGAAAATATTAAGTTAAATTTCATATGAACAGAATATTAAAAGCTAAGTGCTCACTCATGCAAGTGTTTCCAGGCCATGTGTAACACCCCTCAAGGGCCGGATGGACAAACATACAGCCCCTTACTGGGAGATCTCATCTGTGCACAACAGAAGCCCACATGAAAGCACTGGTGGAAAAAAATGATTGTTCACATGTCTTGTGGAGAAGAGCCCGCTGGCCAGGGAGAGGCTGCACCAGCGCTGTCCCATCTGTTCCCTGGGGCTGTGGGCTGGGGCTGGGTGTCCCATGGGGACCTGGGTTTGCCCAAGAAGAATGCTGCCGGGCTAGAGCTGGAATGCTGCTGTTTTCCTCAGCAGACATCTCCTGAGGACAGACGTCTCTGAGGCTGAAAGCTGGGACCCAGCCAGGGAGCAGCAGAGCCACGGCCCTGGGCACGGCTGTGACAAGCCCAGGGGTTCGAGAAGCGCTCCCGCGGGCTATTGCCTGGCCCCTGTGGTGCTGCTCCGGCCCTGGCACACAGGCTGGGGGAAAGGCTGCCCCAGGGCAGGGTGGCACAGGGCCAGCTCTAGGGATGGTTTCTCACGGCTCTGGGCTCCAGCCTTCACCTGGAAAATGCCCCCGCAGCAGCCGCGACCCCTGCGTCTCCCCACAGGGCGTCTGCCTCCTCTTACCTGTGGAGCTGGCCATGGCTCACCCAGCCCAGCCCGGCCCCGCTGCTCTCCCAGCCCTGCCCCACCACGACCCCAGCCCCGCTGTCAGCCCAACCAAGGGGCAGTGGGTGCCGCGCTATGCTGCCAGGGCTGGGTGCTGGCCCTCACCTGCCTGCCTACCTAATTCCCGTGCTCGCCACGGAGCAGCCCCGACGCCCTGGGCTTGCAGGGCCACCAGGAGGAGGATAAGGAGGCAGGCGGGGGCCACGGCCCCCCGTGCCTGAACCATACTGCTGCTGCTGCTGTTGCTGCTGCTGCCAATGCCGCCGCTGCTGCTGCTGCCGCCGCTGCTGGCACTGCTAGCACTGCTGGGGTGTGCCCACGGCACAGCACTGTATATCATGGCACAGCACGGCACAGCAGGGCTCTATGACCTCACAGCCTGGCCTCCCCACCCCCACATTTCACCTCGGGAGGGCGGGGCTCCTGGAGGGGAGGGACACTGAGCCTGCCCCTTCCTGTCCCCCCTCCAGCCGGGGCCTGTGCAGTGGAGGCCCCTCACCTCGTGGCCCTGTCCCGGGCGTCACGTCACAGCCGGCTCTCCACAGCACTGGGGCGGCCAGCACGGCCAGGAGCAGCTCGCTCAAATGCCGGTTCCGTGTTTCCTGGTGCAGGCAGGTGCTGAGGGGCTGCACCCAGGCTGGCCTGCACCGTGGGGCTTCTCTTGGGAGCTGCCCTGTGTGGGAGCACCGCGGCAGCACGCTGCCCTGGGGACTGAGGGGCAGGGTGTGAGGAGCAGCTGTGCCGCCAGCTGAGTCACGGCGCAGCAAAACTGACCAACCCAGGCTAATCCTGATGCAGTTCAGTGGAAAACACTGCTTTGTGGCTTGGAGGGGATTCTGGCCAAAGCACTCGCATGAGAAAGAGTCTTTGCTACATCTCTTTGCAAGGCGTGGGACTGTTTTGTCAAATGGGTCACAAGACAGGAGGTTTTAAAAAACCACCCCAGCTTTAGGGAAGGTGCAGACCAGCAACAGCTTTCTGTCCCAGCACATTCTGTGTGGGAGCAGATGCTGTATATTTTCCATTTTGGAGCTGGAGTCTGGCTAGAGTCAGAGAGAGTGCTGGGACCGTCCTTTCCCGGGGCTCAGCCAGCATCTGTTTATTCCGCATTGTCTAACCAAAACAGGGCTGTCTTGCTGCCGTAAGACTCCCTCCTTCAGCTGCTTCTCATACCAACCTTGCGGATCTCCATCCTCAATGTTTGTATAAGAGGTAACCGGACACCACCTCTTACGTGCAATTGTCACAGACCCAAGTTATCTTTTCTTCCATTTTACCAGCAGAGGAAAGGGTGCAGCCAGAAATAGAGATACAATGCAAATCAACTTCTGGCTTCGTGGCTGATGCTGTTGTGAAGGTCTCGGCAACAGGACATTCTTCGATCACTATAGCCTGCTACGGTGGGATGGGATCCACTTGTCTAGAAGAGGCAAGGGAGTCTTTGGCAGTGGGCTGGCCAACTTAGTGAGGCAGGCTTTAAACTGAAGGACTCGGGGGGGCGGGGTCCAAAGTGGCAATGCTCACGCCACTACAACCAACTGGGGAATAAGACTGGCAAACCAGGGCGGTGACAACTGTTCCTTAGCTAAGTCCGCCCAAGATGTGAACCAGAAGACCAACCACCTCGAGTGTACGTATACCAATGCACCCAGCCTGGGGAACAAACAGGAGCAACTGGAGCTTAAAGGAGGATCCAGGAAACTGTAGGCCCATCACTCTTACTTCAATCCCTGTGAAGGTAATGGAACGAATCCTCCTGGGGGCTATCACAAGTCAAATGAAGCATGTGATTGGGAAAAGCCAGCATGGATTCACCAAGGGCAATTGGTGCTTGACAAACCTGATTGCCTTCTATGACAAAGTAAGCTGCTCAGCTGATGTGGGGCGAACAGTGGACATTGTCTACCTGGATTTCTCCAAGGCTTTTGATTCAGTTCCACACAGCCTCCTCCTAGAGAAACTGATGCATTATGGTCTAGACAAGTGGTGGGGAACTAGCTGACAGGCTGCACCCAGAGAGTGGTGGTAAATAGCTCTTTTTTGAACTGGCAACCTGTCACAAGTGGGGTCCCCCAGGGATCAATACTCAGCCCAACGCTGTTTAGTATCTTCATGAGTAAGCTGGATGATGGGATCAAGTGCACCCTGATGACGTTTGCAGATGATACCAAACTGAGTGGGGAAGTAGACACTTTGGAAGGGAGAGCCACCCTGCAGGAAGACCTACGTAGGCTGGAAGAGTGGGCTAAGAAGAACCTTCTGAAGTTCAACAAGGACAAGTGTAAGGTTTTGCACCTGGGAAAACATAATCCAGGAGTGCAGACTAGGAACCACCTGGCTGGAGAGCAGCTCTGTGGAGAGGAACCTGGGGGTCCTGGTGGACAGCAAGCTCAATATGTGTGCTGCAGAAGCAAATAAAGCCAACAGGTTCAACAAGGGCATCACCAGCGGAGACAAAGAAGTCATTATCCTTCTCTATTCAGCACTTGTCAGGCCACGCCTGGAATACTGTGTTCAGTTTTCATCCCCACTATACAAAAAAGATGTGGACAGGCTGAAGAGGGTCCTGAGGGGAGGGCCGCCAGGATGATCAAAGGACTGGGAAGCCTGCCATATGAGGAAAGGCTGAGAGAATTGGGTTTGTTCAGCCTTGAGAATAGAAGGCTTAGGGGTGACCTCATCACCATGCTCCAGTACTTAAAGGGTGGCTGCAAAGAAGATGGAGACTCCCTTTTTACAAGAAGTCACATGAAAAAGACCAGGGGTAACGGGTGCAAGTTGCTCCTGGGGAGATTCCTATTGGACTCTAGAGGAAAATGTTCACAGTGAGAACAATCAGCCATTGGAATAATCTCCACAGGGAAGCGGTGGATTCCTCAATATCAGACACTTTTAAGATTCTGCTGGACAGGGTGCTGGGCCATCTTGTCTACATGGTGCTTTTGTTTATATGGAGCTTGTGCTAAGAAAGGTTGGACCAGATGATCCTTGAGGTCGCCTTCCAACCTGGTATTCTATGATTCTATGATAGTATGGTTCTATGAGTCTTTGAAAAAAATGCACTGAATGCCTCTGCTTTTTCTTTCATCCCTATTAGTCAGATGACCATCTTCAACAAGAATTGGTTCAATGTTTTCTTTAGACCTCCTCTTGCTATTAACATATTAAAAAAACCCGCTCTTCTTGTCATCTGAAACCAACACTAGCCAGTTTCAACTCTAATTGAGCTTTGGCTTTTCGTGTCTTCTCCCTGCATAAATTGCCTGCTCCTGCGCTTCTAAAAGGTGCTTCTTAAAGACTGACCAGCACTCATGAACTCCTGATCCCTCAACGGCAGAATCCCAGGGTACTCTACTGAATAGCTTAAACTTTGCTCTCCTGAAGTCCAGGGTAGAAACTATGCTGTCCTTTTTTCTCATTACACTGGCAATTTTAAACTCAGTAATTTCATGATCACTGTGGCCAAGACAGCCACCTACCATCACATTCCCCACAAGTCCTTCTCTATTCACAAACAGCAAGTCTAGTAGGGCATCTTTCCTAGTTGGTTCCCTGCGTACCTGTGACAAGGAGTTATTTCCTATAATCTTCAGGAATTTCCCAGACCTGCTCGTCACGGCAGTATCGTATTCCCAGTTGATGTCTAGGAAGTTGAAATCTCCCATAAGGACAATGGCTACCAGTCCAGAAATTTCTCCTAATTGCCTACAGAAGAACTCATCAGTGCTTACATCCTGGCTGAGTGATAAGTAGTAGACACTCACTACAACATCTCCTTTGTTTCCCATCCCCCTAATCCTCCCCCAGAGGCTCTCAATCACATCATCTCTGACTGTGAGGGCTGTGCAGTCAAACCTCTCCCGTATATACAGTGTGACACCTCCACCTCGTCTGCCCCACCTGTCCTTCCTGGACAGCCTGTAGCCCTCCATCTCAGGACTCCCGGCATGACACTTGTGCCACCAGGGCTCACTGACAGCAATGATGTCATAGCTCTGGGAATGGACCAAGGCTTCCACTTCATCCTGGTAGTTTCTCCTACTGCCTGCTATTTTGCATTCTATGGTATGGCATTTTTTAATTGTATATATTGTCTTGCATAGTATGGTGTTTATTTTTTGTAAGTATTGTATCATATGGTATGGTTTTTATTGTATCTTATGTACTGTACTTTGTATTGTATGGTGTTTAATGTATGGTATGGTGTTACACGATATAGTATTGTAATCTAATGTATTTTGTATTATACTGTATTTTGTATTTTATACATGGTATTTTACGTATTGCATTCTATTTTATGTATTTTCTTTAATGTATTGCAATGGTATGTATGGTATGGTGTGTATTGTATTTTACAATGTGTATTGTATGCATTGTATTCTATTTTTTCTATGGTGTGACATGTATTGTATATACTGTACTGTATGTAGGTATTGTATGTACTGTATGTTGTGTATATATTGCATTGTTTATTGTGTGCTGTGTATTGTCTATTGTGTGGTATTGTATGATACGGTATTGTGTGGTGTAGATTGTCTTGTGTATATTGTGTTGTAGGTATTGTATTTTGTATTGTGTTGTATTTGCTATTGCATTGTATTGTATGTGTTAGGGTGTTTATGTTGTGTTGTGTCGTATCGTATTGCATGTATTGTATGTCATGCTACAGTATTTACTGTAATGTATGTATTGTATGCATTGTGTTGTATAGTATGTATTGTGCTGTATTTTGTAGTGTATGGTATGCATTCTAAGATATTGTGTTTATTGTATTGTATGCAATGTCTTGTATGTACTGTATTTTGTATTTTATTGAATTCTGTATTGTGTTTTCTATTGTATTTTGTATCGTATGTATTGTACATAGTGTATGTAGTGTATGGTAGCGTGCATCTTATTTTCTCTTTTGTATCCTATTTTGTATTGTTTTTATTTTGCATTGTATTTTATTTTGCATTGTATTTTATGTATTGTAATGCATGGTATTTATTGTATTGCATGTATTTTCATGTGTTTTGTAATGTACTTTGTAATGTATTTTGTAATGTATTTTTCTGTTGTAATGTATTTTGTATTGTATTGTATTTTGTATTGCATTTTATATGTGGCATGGCCGGTATTGTACGGCTTGTATTGCACTGTAGTATTGTACACTATTTTGTACAAGAGTATAAACAATAGGTATTGTATTCACTTGTGTATTCATTGGTATTGGCGAGACTTAGCGGAATGAGTCCCACAACAGGAGTTCTGGGATGGAGGGCTATAGGCTGTATTGTATATATTGTATTTTTTATTGTATCGTATGTATTGCATTGCATTGTGTTGTATTGCATTGAATGTATTGTATTTTGCACAGTACTTTGTATTGTTTGTGTAGTATGGTATTTATTGTATTGTATGTATCCGCCTGGACCAAAGTTCAGTTAGGTCGAACAGGAGGAGGGCATCTGTCACAGGTATGTATGGTATGGTATTGTACTTTGTATCGTAGGAGTTGCATTATAGTTTGCATTGTATTGTATGTATTGCAGTGTATTGCATGTAATGTATTTTCTGTTGTATTCTATGGGATGGTATGCATTGTCCGTACTGTATTGTACGTAGTGCATTGTATGCTACATATTGTATTCTATGGTATGCTATGTGTTGTATGCTGTGGTATGCATAGTATGGTATTATACAGTATGGTATTGTACGTACTGCGTAATATGATATGTACTGTATTGTATGTAATGTATTTTATATTTTTTGTACTGCATTGTATGTTTAGGGGTTTTTTGTATGCTACAGTATGGTATGTCTTGTATGTGTTGTGTTTTATTGTGTGGTATTTATTGTATCATCTGCATTCTGTTGTATTGTTGTTTGTATTGTACTGCTTGTATTTTGTTTTGTTGTATTTTGTATTGTATGCATTATTGTATGGTATTCTATTCTGTAACGTACAGTATTGTATGTATTGTATTTCTTATTGTATTGTATTAACTTGTATGTACTGTATGGTATGGTATGTGTTCTGTATTGTGTATCGTGTTGTATGTAATGTGTGGTGGTGTGTTTTGTGTTGTAGGTATTGTATGTATTATAATTCATCTTGCATTGTCTTGTTTGTATTGTATGTGTTTTGTTCTATTGTGTGGTATGGTATTTATTGTCTTGTATGTATTCTATTGTATTTTGTTCTTATGGTACTTTCTTTTGTAATATATGGTATGGAGTGTATTCTACGTCTAGTAGTAGTGCATCGTGTGGTATGTATTGTACGGTATGTATTGTATGGTATGTATTGTATTGTAGGTTATGTAGGTATTGGGGGTATGGCAGGTATGGTAGGGTATTGCATTGCATTGTACGTTTTTGTGCTGCATGTATTGCATTGTGTGTATCGTTTCGTAGGTACTGCTCTCAATCCATTCTCCGATCAGCCTGTAGCGCTTGGGATTGCCCCAACCCATGTGCAGGGCCTTACATTTGGCCTTGTTGAAGGTGGTTCGTATGGGCCCATCTCTCAAGCCTGTCAAGGTCCCTCTGGATGGCATCCCTTCCCTCCAGCATGTCGACCACACCACACAGCTCTGTGTCGTCAGCAAACTTGCTGAGGATGCACTCGATCCCACTGTCCATGTTGCCAACAAAGATGTTAAACAGTGCCAGTCCCAATACCGACCCCTGTGGAACGCCACTCATCACTGGTCTCCACTTGGACATTGAGCCATTGACTGCAACTCTTTGAGTACGACAATCTGGCCAATTCCTTATCCACCGAGTAGTCCATCCATCGAATCCATGTCTCTCCAATTTAGAGATAAGGATGTCGTTTGGGACAGTGTCAAATGCCTTGCACAAGTCCAGGTAGATGGCATCAGTCATTCTTCCCTTACCCACCAATGCTGTAACCCCATCATAGAACGTCACCAAATTTGTCAGGCACGATTTGCCCCTAGTGAAGCCCTGTTGGCTGTCACCAATCACCTCCTTATTTACCATGTGCCTGAGCACAGTCTCCAGGAGGATGTGCTCCATGATCTTGCCAGGCACAGAGGTGAGACTGACCAGTCTGTAGTTCCCTGGGTCTTCCTTGTGTCCCTTTTTAAAAATGTGGTTATGTTTCCCCTTTTCCAGTCTGTGGGAACCAGACTGCCAGGACTTCTCATATATGATGAGGAATGGCTTAGCCACTTCATCTGCCAGTTCCCTCAGGACCCGCGTACGCATCTCATCAGATCCCATGGACTTGTGCACCTTCAGGTTTTTTAGATATTCTCAAAGCTGATCTTCTTCTACCGTGGGCAATTCTTCATTCTCCCAGTCCCCGCCTTTGCTTTCTGTGACTTGGGCAGTGTGGCTGGAGCTCTTGCTGGTGAAGACTGAGGAAAAAAAGTTGTTGAGTACCTTGGCCTTCTCCATATGCTCGGGAACCAGGTCTCCCATTTCATTCCAGAGGGGGCTCACGTTTTCCCTTGTCTTTCTTTTATCACTGACGTACCTACAGAAACTTTTCTTGCTGCGCCTGACGTCCCTGGCCAGATTTAATTCTATCAGGGCTTTAGCTTTCCTAACCTGATCCCTGGCTGCTCAGACAGTTTCTCTGTACTCCTCCCAGACTACCTGCCCTTGCTTCCACCCGCTGTAGGCTTCCTTTTCGTGACCGAGTTTGCCCAGGAACTCCTTGTTCATCCATGCAGCCCTCCGGGCGTTTTTGCCTGACTTTTTCTTTGTTGGCATGCATCGCTCCTGAGCTTGGAGGAGGTGACCCTTAAATATTAGCCAGCTGTCTTGGGCCCCTCTTCCCTCCAGGACTTTGTCTCATGGTAGGCTACCAAACAGGTCCCTGAAGAGGCCAAAGTCTGCTCTCCTGAAGTCCAGGGTAGTGAGCTTGCTGTGTGCCCTCCTCACTGCCCTGAGGATCTTGAACTCCACTGTTTCATGGTCACTGCAGCCAAGGCTGCCCTTGAGCTTCACATCCCCTACCAGCCCCTCCTTGTTGGTGAGAACAAGTTCCAGCATGGCACCTTCCTCATTGGCTCCTCTATCACTTGGAGGAGTGAGTTATCATCAATGCATTCCAGGAACTTCCTGGATTGCTTGTGGCCTACTGTGTTTCCCCTCCAACAGATATCAGGGTGGCTGAAGTCTCCCATGAGGACCAGGGCTTGTGAACGTGAGGCTACTCCTATCCACCTACAGATGGCCTCATCTGCTCAGTCCCCTTGGTCAGGTGGCCTGTAGCAGACCCCCACTATAATGTTCCCTGTCCCTCTGCTCCCCTAATCCTGATCCATAAGCTTTTGGTCAGCTCCTCATCCATCCCCAGATGGAGCTCCACGCACTCCAGCTAGCCATTGACATAGAGAGCCTCCTCATCTACCCTGCCTGTCCTTCCTAAAGAGCCTGTATCCTTCCATTCCAAGACTCCAGTCATAGGAGCCATCCCACCACATCTCTGTGACACCAGTAAGATCACAGCCCTGCAGGTGTGCGCACGTCTCTAACTTCTCGTTTGTTCTCCATGCTATGTGTGTTTCCATAGAGGCATTTCAGCTGGGCCCCCAATGAGGCTGACTGGCTGGCTGGAGTGGTTGGAATTCCTTTGATGTACTTTACTGGTGTTTCCCTGTTAGTTCCTTTTACCGCAGGAATGGATTGTATGGTATGTGTTGTATGGTATTATATGTATTGTATTGTATCCTATGTATCGTATTATACCTTATATAACATATCATGTCATACTGTATCATATGTATCATATTTTATTCTATCGTATGTATTGCATATATTGTGTACATGGAATTGTATTGTGCTTACAATGTCTGTATTTAATTTATGGTACGCAGTGTACGGTATGTTATTTATTGTATTTTATAAATTGTATTGTGCTGTGTTGTGTTTTAGGTGATGTACTGTACATGTAGAATTTTGTATATTATGGTATGGTAGGTGTTGTACGGTAGGTGTTGGATGGGATTTTGGTTTGTATTATGTTTTGGTTTGTACTGTGTTTTGTTTAGTACTGTATTGTATATAGAGTATGTACTGCATTTGTATTGGGTTTGTGTGGCAAGGTTTTGGTAGCGGGAGGCTACAGGGGTGGCTTGTGTGAGAAGCTGCTAGAAGCTTCTCCTATGTCCGACAGATGGACATGCTCCATGCTCCACATGGACACGCCGCTGGCCAAGGTCGAAGTGGTAGTGCATCTGGGATAAAATATTTGTATTTAAGAAGGAGAAAAAAACCCCAAGAGCAACTGCAGCCAGAGAGAGGAGCAAGAACACGTAGGAGGAACAACTCTGCAGACATCAAGGTCAGTGAAGAAGGAGGGGGAGGAGGTGCTCCAGGCACCGGAGCAGAGATTCCTTGCAGGCCATGGAGAAGACCATGGTGAGGCAGGCTGTCCCCCTGCAGCCCATGGAGGATGATAGTGGAGCAGATATCCACCTGCAGCCCGTGGAGGACCCCACGCCAGAGCAGGTGGATGCACCCGAAGAAGGCCGTGACCCTGTGGGAAGCCTGCGCTGGAGCAGGCTCCTGGCAGGACCTGTGGAGACAGGAGCCCACACTGGAGGAGGTTTTCTGTCAGGACTTGTGACTCTGTGGGGGACCCACACTGGAGTAGTTTGTTCCTCTAGGACTGCATCCCGTGGAAGACAGCCACGCTGGAGCAATTCATGAAGAACTGTAACCCATGGGAAGGACTCAGTTGGCCAGGAGTAAGTGCAAGAGAAATGTGAGGAGAAACAAAAGGAAATGGATGAGGAGAAGATGGAGGAAAAGGTGAAGGAGGAGGAACACAAGAAGGAAGGTGAGGATAAGGAGGAGGAAAAAAGAGGACGAAGATGAAAAGGAACAGCATGAGGAGGAGAAAGACGGGAAATGAGCAACGGCGTTGGGTTTGCGTGGCAAGGTTTTGGCAGCGGGGCGGGGCTACAGGGGTGGCTTCTGTGAGAAGCTGCTAGAAGCTCCCCCGTGTCTGATAGAGCCAATGCCAGCCGGCTCCAAGACGGACCCGCCGCTGGCCAAGGCCAAGCCAATCAGCACCTCTGTGGTAACATATTTAAGAAGGAAAAAAAACAGTTAGAGAGAGCTTTTGCAGCCGGAGAGAGGAGTGAGAAGATGTAAGAAACTCTGCAGAAACCAAGGTCAGTGCAGATGGAGGGGGAGGAGGTGCTCCAGGTGCCAGAGCAGAGCTCCCCCTGCAGCCCGTGGTGAAGGCCATGGTGAAGCAGGCTGTCCCCCTGCAGCCCATGGAGGAAGGATGAGGGGGTGTAGAGATTCCACCTGCAGCCTGCGGACGACCCCACGCTGGAGCAGGTGGAGGCACCTGAAGGAGGCTGTGGCCCGTGGGAAGCCCACGCTGGAGCAAGCTCCTGGCAGGACCTGTGGACCCGTGGAGAGAGGAGCCCACGCCAGAGCAGGTTTGCTGGCAGGACTTGTGACCCCGTGGGGGATCCACGCTGGAGCAGTTTGCTCCTGAAGGTCTGCACCCCATGGAAGAGACCACGCTGGAGCAGTTCGTGAAGGACTGTAGCCCGTGGGAGAGACTCACGTTGGAGAAGTTCGTGAAGGACTGTAGCCCGTGAGAGGGACTCCATGCTGGAGCAGGGGAACGATGAGAGGAGTTGTTTTAAGAGTTGATTTTATTTCTCATTCCTCCACTCTGTTTTGCTTAGTAATAAATTAGATGAATTCCCTCTCTAAGTTCAGTCTGTTTTGCTCGTGACGACAATTAGTGAGTGATCTCTCCCTGTCCTTATCTCGACCCATAAGCTTTTCGGTATACTTTTCCTCCCCTGTCTAGTGAAGGAGAGGAGTGATAGAGCGGCTCTGGTGGGCACCTGGCCCCCAGCCAGGGTCAACCCACCACAGCAAGAGGAGGAAGAAGAGGAGGTGGAGGAGGAACAGGAGAAGAAATAGGAAAAGCAACAGGAATAAGAAGAGGAAGAGGAGAAGTGTAGGAGAAGGAAAAAAAAAAGAAGGAGGGACAGGAGGGTGAGGGGGAAGAGAAAGAGGAAGAGGAAGAGCAGCAATAAAAGGAAGAAAATTAAGAAGAAAAGGAGGAGAAGAAGAACAGGAGGAAGAACAGGATGATGAGAAGGAGAAAGAAAAACATGAGGTAGGAGAAGATGAAGAGGAGGAGAAAGGGGGTGAAGAACAGGAGGGGGAGGAGAAGGAAGCAGAAGGAAGAGGAGGAAGTAGAAGAGGAGAAGGTGGAAAAAGAACAGAAGGAACAGGAGGATGCGGATAAAGAACAGGAGGGTAAACAGAATAACTGAGTAACAGGAAGAATAGGACAAAAAAATGAAGGAAATAGGAGGAGGATGAGTTGGAGGAGGAGAAGGAGGGGTATAAGGAGGACTGTGAAGAACAAGAAGAACAGGAGGAGGATGAACATGCAGAGGTGTATGAGGAGGAGGAGGAGGAAGAACAGGTGGACGAGCAACTGGATGAAGACAAAAAGGAGGACAAAGAACAGGAGGAGGAGGAAGAACCGTAGGAAGAACAGTATGAAGAACATGAGAAAGAACAAGACGATCAGGAAGAACAAGGGCAGGAAGAGGAGGAGTACAAGGAGGAACATAAAAAGGAAAAGAAGGAAGGACAAGAAAAGGAGGAACAAGAACAGGAGGAAGATGAGAAAGAAATGGAGGAAGAGAATGAATAGGGGGAGAAACAGGAGGAGGAAGAAGAGCAGGAGGACAAACAAGGCAAAGAGAAAGAGAAGGGGGAGGAGGAAGAACAGGAAGAGGAGGAAGAAGAGGAAGAACTGGAAGAACAGGAGGATGAAGAACATGAGGAAGAGAGGAAAGAAGAGGAGGTGGAAGAAGAACAGGATAAGGAGGAGGAGGAGGAGAATAAAGAAAAAAACAAGGAGGAAGAAATAAAGGAGGAGAAAGGAAAGGAGGAGGAGGTTGAGGAGGAACAAGAACAGGAGGAGGAAGAGGAAGAACAGGAGATGGAAGAACAGGAGGCAGAGGACAAACTGCAGGAGGAGGAGGAGAAAAAGGAGGAGGGAGAAGAGGAGGAGGAAGAGCATGAGGAAGAACAGGAGGAGGAGGAGGAGGAGGAAGAACAGGAGGAGGAGGAGGATGAAGAACCAGAGGAGGAGGAGGAAAAGTAGGAAGAACAGGAAAGAGGAATAGGAGGAGGAGGAAACACCTCCAAATTCACTCTAGAGTGTCAGCACACCACAGTTATTGGATGGAGTGCATGCTACATCCGTTCGTCCATGAGGATTCACTAAATCCAAGCCTACTGGTGAAGCTGTTACTCACAGGAGTTGTTCCATGTTGTGGCTATCACTCCTCTTGGGAACAGACAGGAAAGCTCTGGATGACAAAGGCTGTCAGGATGCGCTCCAGAAACAGAAGACCAATGCAAGAAGATCCCCATCACCTAATCGCATAGAAATAATTCTAGCTCAATGAAATGACTATTGAAAATGAACACACAGAAGAGCATCCGCCATTAAAACTCTTTCAGCAGTATTTTTAACTGCTGCAGGCTGATGACTTTACCATCACTGTCACAGGACCCCAAAAGAAATAATAACTGGTAAACAGTAACTCTACCCATAGCCCATATCTATCTAGCCTTCAAAGGTAGAAAAGCTCAGCCTACAGCTCTGGAGGTCTACACCAGCCTACACTTATATCCTATGGCTACTTTCTGGATGGTCTGTCCAGAAAGTCAGATCATAATTACCTTTGAAAGAGGATGGAACTGGCAGGGTGGGGGGGGGGGGGGGAGGCAGGTGGAGAAAGAAAGGGAGAAAGGGAGTGCTGGAAAAAAGGGAAAGAATAAGCACACAATTTAAAAAAAAAATGAACCAAGTTATTCTGAAGGGCAGCTCAGCCTAACTCACTTTCCCCAGCAAAAAGCTGTGCAGCTTGGAGGGAAACAAGCCTGACTTTGGTGCTGGGATGCACACATGTATCAGAGTTCAGATCTGAAACAGCAGCAAAAGCCTGACATGGCTCCTTTTCACTTTCCTCATACCCATGTGTGTGCTGTGACTTCTTCATTTCCCTGAAGTCCTCCCAGGCTAACAGGGAAGTGGCTTCTGTCCAGTCTATGTGCTATGAAGAGAAACACTTTTGACCACTAAGGGGGCAGCAAACAACTGCATTTGCAGAAGCAAAGCTGCACCTTGGCTTTGGAGATACCCACAGCTCCACTAAGACCCAGGAGCCCCTGGCACCCTGGCATTTGCTTGGTCCTGAAGCCTTGTGGAGCCTGCCAGCACTGGGGAGCCCCAGGGACAGAAGCAAAGGACACCGGTAAACCCCCACGGGATGAGTGATGAGGGCTCTGTTCTTCCTTCTGGCCACAAGAGGATGCCCTGGTCCATGCCAGGACAGGGCATCTCTCCTCCTCATCACCTGGGGGAAGGCAAGGCCTGAGGAAGGCCCTGGGTGCTGGGCTCAGCAGAGGCGGTGTGACCGGGAGCGGGGTCCCGTCTCCTGCCAGGTGCTGGCCTGGCTGATGCGAGCTGCTCCCATCATGCAGCTCCACCTGCCCAGGGCTGTGGCTGACAGCACACACAGACCTGCACTTTTGGCAGGAAAGCTCCCCTCTTGTCCTGTCCCTTCCCCTTCGTCCTCCCTTCCCCTTCCGTCCTCCTCTCCCCTTCTCTTCCCTGCCCTGCCCTCCCCTCCCCCCTTGCCCTTCCCCTCCCTGAGAAGGCCCAGACCTTATGAGAGCACTTAGGGATGGCAGAGCTGTGCACACACCTTGCTCTGCTGAGAGAACAGCTCCAGGTGAAATGGCCCTTCTCAAAGGCCATCCCTCTGCAGGCCCAGTGTCCCGGCTGGTGGAGGAACAGCTGTGGTACACAGGAGCAAGGGGCACACGGCACCTCCCTGAGGAAAGGCCAGGGCTGCCTCTGCCCGCCCAGTACCAGCCACCCCATTGGCCACAGCTGAGCCAATCAGCAGAGTTGGAGGAGGCCTGTCAGTCACAGCCAGCTGGGGTGGGGCCGGAGGGGGCAGAGACCAAGCAGCCTGAGGAGAAATGGGTGAGAGATGGGCCAGGACCAGGGCCAGGACCAAGACCAGAGCCAGGGCCACAGCCAGGGCCAGAACCAGGGGTGCTGCAGGAGCAAGAGCAGGTATCTCCCAGTGTGGATGGGCCTGGGGGGAGGGACCTGGAGCCATCATCACCCACATACCCCAATTCACCAGCCCTGGGCCCGAGTGCTTTTGGTTCTCGTTCCTGTGTCCTGCTCTCTGTCCCTGCCTCTCCCTTTCCCTCTCCCCTTCCTTTTTCCTCTCATCCTTTTGCCTCTGTCTCTGACCCCGCCTGTGTCGGTCTGTCCCTCTGTCCTTCCTCCTGCTCTCCTCTGCTTTCTGTGTCCCTGTGTCCTGCTGATCATCATCATGTTCCTGGCCTCACTCTGCCCTCTTCCCCTCCATCCCCTTCTCCCTGTCCCTCCGCCCGTTCCTCACCAGAGGTTTCCCTTCTCCATTCCCTGCAAATCTCTCCTTGTTCCCACCATCCCTCTGTCCTGTTCCTTTCCCTCCCCTGCCACTCCACCACCCTGTCCCACCTCTCTCTGCTGTTCTGTCCCTATCTCTTCCTCCTCGTCCCTGCTCACCCTGGGCTCCAGGAGTGGGGCAGGGGCAGCCCCAGGGAAGCAGCCATGGGGACTGTGAGGGGGCAGAGCTGGGCCAGGGGACAGTGTTCCTGCAGGGTGAGGCAGCAGGAAAGAGGCGCCCCACAGCATGCTGAGTACCGCAGTCCTGGAGCATAGGGGTGCTGGTCAGCCATGCCTTCGGAAAGCAGGAATTAAGGATGTACAATGTAACTAGATGTATGTGTCTCTTAAGGAACTTGATCCAATTTCCTACTCTCAAGACGAATAGGTGCAATAGTCAGGGAATGAGATTTTCATAAGAGAGCCCCTGGGGTGTCCCTTTGTGGGGGTGCCTGAGAGGTACTTGTGAGGGTTGCTTGTAGTGGGGTGGGGGGTGCAGGTACTGGGGGCAATGGTAGCAGCATGAGGTGGTGCTGCTGTGCCTGGGGATGCTGGTACCAGCCTGAGGTGGGGGAGCAGGGTGGGCGAGGTTCCCCAGGCTGGGAAGGGGGCAGTGCTGTTTGTTCACCTCCATTTGAGCTGAAGGCCTGTGCTATAACCTTGGCCAAAGGAGAACTGCAGTTTCTGGGTGTGTTTGTCATGCTGCAGTGCTTTGCCCCAACTGTCAAGCCGTTGGTCAGTCCTGGAAACCCTCAGCTGAACAGTCCAAAAGCAGTGAGGGCCTGAGTGCATTCTGGTTTGGCTCACTGTAACTCGTGTGTCAGTCTGCATCTGTCTTTGCTGGTTGCCTGTGTCTTTCTCTTTGAAGGGATGATCTTTGGGAGGTTCTGCAGCATGGACCTCCTCCCTCCATTGCCCCATTGCAGCATGCCTACATTTAATGCCTGCTGCTTCACACTCTTTCCTCTCAGAGCTGCAATCAGAGCCTTCATCCAGAGGAGAGCTGTTCACCTCATGACTTCATGAAGAAAATCCAAGAGCAGAAGGAAGAACTGGGCCTGATGGTGGACCTGCCATCCAGAACTCGCTACTATGGGCCGGAGGTCAGCCTTGGCCTTGCTGTTGGAGAAGCGAAGGTCTATGACGTTCACGTGCCACTTCCTGGGGAGCGCTGGTGGGGCTGTGCTGGGGGTCCATCCTGGGGGCAGGGAAGCATCACAGGGCTGCTAGCGAGCATCCTTCCCTGCAGGGACTGCCAGTGCAAGGAGTATGTCAACAGTTAGTGAGAGCTGCGGGGAGCCTTCCCCTGTGCCGTGGCTCAGCCGGGCTCTGGGAGCGTCCTCAACAGATGCTCAGAGCCTGAAGGAGGCTGAAGAAGAGATGTTGGAGGGACCTGGAGCCCTGCAAGGCTTGGGCACGAGCTTGACAGGAGCTCCTGGGGTGCAGGGCATGCCACCGCAGCTAGCAGACCTCTGGCCTGGAGCTCGAGCGCTGTGACGCAGGAGATATGGAAAGGACGGGTCTCCTCTGAGCCTGCAGAGTGGTGGAGGGAAAAGGAGAAAATATTGTGGGGTCGAGGAGGAGCCTACATCTTTCTGTCCATGGGCAGCCCACCTGGCCTGTACCCGCCGCTGACATGAGCTAATTATGGATGGGGCAGAAGAGGTTGGTGAGCCTGAGGGCAAAGGTGATGTTGGGGATGAGGAAGAAGGAGCAGCATTCCTGGCCAAAGCAGGTGGTGTTCTGCAAGGAGAGAGGATGCAGGTCGCCGCTGGGCTGTGTGAGGAGAGGTAGCCGTCAGGGTCTGGAGGGGCTTGGGGAGCCTTGCAGTGGCTGTTCCTGGTGGCGGGGGGTTGCCGTCAGCCCTGGCCCCCCCCAGTTTGTACTGATGTGCCTGAGCCAGTGCAGGTCCTGTGCAAAGTGCTGCAGCTTCTTCCTCGTGAAGCAGCTGGTCTCCTGGGAAGAAGGGAGGCAGCATGGAGGGCAGATGGAGGGCTCCAGCCAGCTCTGGGTTAACGTCGGGCTTGGAAACAAGGGCTGGATGCTTCAGGTGCCCCTTCCCCTCTTGCAGATCCCCTTTCCCTTTTATTTCTTTCTGGCTGTGGGGAATTTGGTCATCCCTCCCACCGAGAGCTAATCCTCCCCTGGCTCACCTGCTGGAGGATGTGCTGGGCTTGTACAGGCAGCTCCGCTTCCAGTGGGGCCATAGTAGCCAGTGTCTTCTTCACCTGCTCCTGGGGAAGCCTAAGAAGAACAGAGCATACTTAGAGCACCGCACAGCAGGATGGGTGCCCCAGAGGTGCTGGGAGCAGGGTGTTTCAGCGCCATACATGTCCTGAGCTTCAAATTGGGTCTGGTTGCTGGAGGGCAGGTAAGAGGGAGCTGTCCCCAGCAGAGAAACCCCCTAGCAGGCAGCGAGATGAAATGCTGTGGGATGGCTCTACTGGGAACGCTGAAATGCCCTGAGCGCTGCAGGGGGACTTCTGATTTGCAGCAACAAATCTAATCACTAAAAGAGACCAATCCTCCCCGGATGGCATCTTTGCTGATGCTCCATCACCCCATCACTGGCTTTTTGGGGCCCTGGCTGGTGGGACCTGTAAGGCATGTGATGAAAACTCCTTTCCCTAACTATTTAATCAACCAGTCTTTATATTATGAAAGTGTATTAGCTTTGTTTGTATATATATATATATACACACACACACAATGAGTTCACATGATACACTGTAATGTGATGAGGTAGTAGAGTTTTCCTGGAGACTTTGTGATGTGGTTTAGCCCCAGCCGGCAGCTGAGCACCACGCAGCTGCTCGCTTACTCCTCCCCTGGTGGGGTGGGGAGGAGAATGGAAAAAGAAAGGCAAAGCCTTGTGGGTTGGGGTAAGGACAGTTTACTGGGACAGCAAAGGGAGAGGGAAACAATCAACAACAGTACTGATAACAGATATTCACAATGGGTGATAACAGAAAGCAATTTACCGATCGATGACCGACCGGATGCTCAGCCCATCCCGGAGCCACGCTGAATCCGCCCCTCTGTGACTAGCCCCCTTTTATGGTGAGCGTGACGTCACATGGTATGGAATAGCCCCCCTGGCCAGCCTGGCTCACCTGTCCTGGCTCCTTGTGAAAATTAACTCTATCCTAGCCAAAACCAGGACACTTTGGTATTGTTTATGCTGAAGTAAAAGAAACTAAAGGACAGCCCAGCCCTAGAAAGAAGGACTTTGCTTCTGGGAAGCTTAGAGCTGTCCATGAAGGATAAAGAATACCCCGTGTCAACCAAGATAACACCAGCATCCTAGCCCCTCTGACACATCTTTGAAACCCTCCCAGCATCATCCAGCATCGTAGATCAATACTTCAGGGAGGACTGACTCCAGGGACATCTGGCTCAATAGACAATCAGCAAGAATGCTGCAAAACTAGAGTTGCTTTGCAGTTTGACTCTGAATAGTAATCGGTAGTGTGGGTTCTAGTCCTTAGTCGCCTTGTACCTGAATGATTGAAGAGTATAAGAGCCTTATGTAAAGACACATTTGGGGTGCACCAATTGGCTCGGACACTGCATGTGCATGGAAAAATATTTGCCCCTGTAATTCTATACTTTGCGACCTTGCCTCTCCCCTTGGCTGGCATGGGCCAGTTGTGAATTTTTTGTGCCATCAACTTGGGGCTCACCTGTGGGCTGGGGGTTTTGCCAGATGAGGTCCAGGCAGTGTCAGATGAGGCCGAAGAGGGGGTGGAGCAAGCTGGGCAGCCAGTGTAGTGCCGGCTCCGGGATGTTGGCATGCAGGTGCCGTCCATTGATGCCCGCCCGCTGCCCTGGCGTGAGCTCAGTTTTCTGCCCTCAGCCAGTCCCTGCCTGGCCCCCAGGGTGGCCGCGGCTCCTTCCCAGGGACAGACCCAGCTCACCAGCAGTGATGCTGGTGCTGGGTCAGCGATGACGCTGGTACCGGCGCAGTGATTCCGGCACTGGGGCAGTGATGGAGGCCTCCATCCTCCTGGTGTTGATGCTCATCAGCGGGGTTTCACCCATGGGCGCCCGCAACCCAGAGTGATGGCCCACCTGCCCATTGCTCTCAGTGTCCATCCCCAGCCCAGCCTAGCCAATCACAGGGTGGGCAGGGGCTGTGTTAACGCCCTGCCCCCCCACCCCCCCACTGCACAAATGACTACAGGCAGAGAGGGGCTGCAAAGCAAAGACCCAACTCTTTTAATGAATGAAGCAAGGAAGAGGGATCTGGGAGAGGGCCGGGGTTGGAGCACTGCCTGCAGATGTCCTCTGCACGTAGGTGCTGTGAGGGACGGTGCTGGAGTGGCGGGTTATGGGTAGCTGTGCTTGTTGGCTATCTCCATGTCATTCTCCCTCTGCACAAAAAGCTGTAGCTGGTCCAGTGACATCTGCAGGGCCACCCGCTGCCGCTCCTCCTGTGCTAGCTTCTTCATGTGCTCCCACTCAGGCTGCTGCTCAGGTGTGATGGCACTGACTACTCCTGCTCGTCCAGCAGGGTGGGCACAGCCATGATCCCCCCCACCCACCCAGGGCCTAGGCGATAGCCCAGAGGCAGTGGGAGGGTGTGGCAGCTGCGGCAGCATGAACAGCTGCTGTGGCAGCCTGTCCTGTGGGGTTTGGCACCCCATGGGTGACAGGCACAGCCAACTCAGCTGCTTGGGTTTGGCAGCAGTGTCGGTGTGTGCCTTGTTGCTCGATGCCGGTGCTGTCTCCCTGCCATCAGCCGGGGGCTTGGAGGCAGCCAGCCTTGCACTTGGTCTCAGGGCCCCTGGTAGGGGATTGGGGACCCTGGGGTGCAGGTCAGGTGGTTTGCATACCAGGCCCACCGCCTTCCCTCTTTGGGCCAGTGGGTGGAAACACTTGATGGCATTCAACAAGCGCGCCCTCAGGTCGGTGTGGGGCATCGCCAGGCCCCACAGCATTTTGGCCAGGACTTTTTTGTGCAGCAGCCTGTCCTGGGGTTGCATGTTGTGGGGATCCATGCTCCATGCCTTCTCAATCAGCAGGGGGTGGGGTTGGCAGGCGGGCAGTGGGCGCGAGGTGCTTTGCCCCTGCCCAGCATCCCCAGGGCATCTGGGGTGCTCGAGCACGAAGGTGGGCACATTGGTGTCCTCAGATACCCTGCGCTTGCTGCCGCCTGCATGTTGCCTGCTGCTGCCCGCCTGCTGTCCACTTCCACCTGCTGCCATGCCTTTCTAGCTTCCCCTCCCCCAGGGTTTTTGAGTGTTTTGCCCCCCAGCACACCACTATCTTCTTCTTGGGTGGCAAGCTGTCCCACCGGGAGGTCTCTTGAGCCCTGGGGGTGCAAGCTGGCGTGGGGCACTTGGCCCGCTTGCCGCCTGCCTTGCCTGATCTGGGCACCACTCGCCATAAGGCAACGCCTGGTGGCAGCGGCAAGCAGGTCAAAACCACCTGGGGCTGCTTCCACAGAGCCTCCTCTACCAGGCAGGGCAGATGACACTGGGGGGCAGTGAGGGGGCTGGCCAGAGGACTCAGCAGTGGGATCTGGAGGGTTCAGCAGGGGACTCTCCGGAGGACCTTTCAGGAAATCCTTCCAGGGACTCTCTGGAGGACTCCCTGGGGGACCCTTCTGAGACTTGCCCTCTGGGCAACCCTTCAGCGGGCTCTCTCTAGGGCTCTCCTTTGAAGTCTCCATAGGAGTGTCTCCTGAGAAGGCTCCCCAGGAATCTCTGGCAGCTAGGTGAGGAGGACCGCCTCTACCCTTGCCTACTTCCTCTTGGGGTCCAGCAAGGGAGGTGTTGCCACCCCCTGCCAGCAGGGATTGGTGTCCCCCAGCATCGCTGCTGCCACTCGGTCCTTGGGACAATTGCCTTCTGCCTTGTACTCCAAGAAGTTGGAGTTGCAGAAGGTGGTGCTGTCAGAAACGTCAGGGATATTGGCCATGTTGGGGACTATGATTGGTAATTGGTAGTGTGGGTGCATTAGTCAAGTCGCCTTGTACCTGAACAATTGAAACGTATAAGAATCCCGTGTAAAGGCACATTTGGGGTGCCTCAATTGGGCTGGGAAATAGTCTCTCTCTGAGACACCCCCGGACGCCCCCCTAACCCCCCAAAACTCAGTCCCTCATTTTCTCTAGCAAATGCGCTCTCCAAAACTTTATCCAGCTTCGTAACAGAAGAGTCATTAATAGGTGGTACCTCTACATAGGTGTTAGAAATGTCCTTTGTATCTTGGCATTCATCTGTAACATCTAGAGATGCAAGTTTTTTAAAAATACATTCAATGGCAGACTTTATAGAGGAAGCTTGTCCTAATTTCTCTTTGCTCTCAGGAGATCCTTTGATGTACAAAGTAATTTCTTTTGAAATCAGTTCAGGTTCTTTTGATCTTCTTGGTTTGTCTTTATCTGTACTGTCTTCAGACTCACACTGCCCAAGGAATTAACCTTCAGTGTCCAAGGATTTTTCCTGACCTTGTGCTGACCAATGATATTGGGATGCGTATTATCGGCTTTTGTTATAATACTTTCAGCAGCTGCTTCTTTGGTAGGAGTAGTTTCAGAATCCGACTGAGTAAAAAGTTTCCCAGCCTCACAGCTAAAGTTGGAAGGAACCTTCCTCAATTCTTCACAGGCAAACTGTGCTTCCATCACTACAGTTTCCATTAGAGCATCATTCTCAGAAGATTTCTGAGGTCCAGGGGCACTGCACAAAATAAACCCACGTTTTTCACTTGAGAAAGTCCATCTAAAAGATGAATGTTAGGAGTAAAATCCCCTTTAGTAAAAAACTTGGTGGCTACTGGAAAACTCTGAAAGACATTCCCTTTAGAAACCTATTGTTTCCAACTTCCTCAGCTCCCAGAGAAGAGGGATTTTTTTTTCCTCTTGCTTCTGCAAGTATTGCATTAAAAAAAGCATACCCAACACATCTGTCTCCCTCCACTTGCTGCTCTAAATGACATCGATAGCCAAACCCACTATATTTGCTCTCCTCCCAACTACAAAAAAGTAAACACATGGATTTCCCTCTCTGCCAAATGGCAGAGCAGAAGGTGGGAATTTACATTCGCTTATCCTAGGGTGGAAAAAAGGGGAAGAGGAATAGAAAAAGTATTCCAGACAATGGAAAAAAATGCACAAAATGTTCTCTGAAAAGTTGAAAGTTTTCCAAGAGGCATCTGCCAGTATTTAATATCAGAATAATATACGCTCGGTGCAACACTTGATGTACAGTGTGGAATTCTCTGTACTGATTGAAATCTTTCTATTAAATAGTATTAGTAGGCAGGTGTGGTGGTGCAACCCCCGCTCCCTTGAGCTGCTTGGTACTTGGCGCAATCTCTCCCCGCCTTTTCTAGGCCGCATACCTGAGCAGCAGACCAGAGCGTTAAGGCACCCCCTTAATGTGCCCGGTTCTTGCTTCCTTGGTAACGGTAACAATCTGGTAAATCTGTGCTCGAACTGTAACATGCTTGTTCCCTCATTACTTGGGAACAGTAGTGACAATCCTGACAACCTGTGCACCTGTGCCTGAGCTGTGGCCCAAAAGGGGGGGTATCAGAAAAGTTCTGAGTCTGCGCAACTGGTGGAAGGTACCAGAATATGTCGTCATCTGAGCTGGGCCGAGGTGAAAAGTACCTGACAAAAGTCAATTTTCTCAGACCCTGTAAATAGCGCTTCTAAGTGAGACCCTTTGGAGCTCTCCTCGATCGCAGCACACTGTGACCAGTATCCCACCTAAGCTGAGACACCTCTCAGGCGCAAACTTTGTGCGAATCATCTGCCAGGGCAGAGCCAGTGTTCTTGAGTCTCAACTATGGCCTGTTCAGGAATGCCAATACGTTGTATTTAGTCTAAACTCAAAGAGGGAAATTTTAACTATAAGCTAGCTTCCAGCCTTCTCGAGTCCCAGCTGTCACCTGCTGAGGAATGCTGATGCATTGTGAGTATTTACTCTAAACTCGAAGAGGGAAATCCTCACTATAAGCTAGCTTCCTTCATCCACCTCTCTGCTTATATACATGTCTAAATACATACATTTGCCTTTACGAGTGTGGGTGGCATATATCACTGGGCCCAAATATCTGTTTGTCTTAGGTTTTATGTTCATCTATCTACCGATCTATACACTTTGATTTAGATACCTTATAGTAAGTTAGTGTGAATCTTGTCATCTTCAAATCTGTAATGAAGTTGCTGGTTTTATCATAACATATATTCCTGAATTACTTGTAAATCTTTAAAATCAGTCAGTCATTAAGCACTGCCTCATGCTATTAAGAAATTCTGAATTGACTAAATCAGAACTGTGTCAAACACCTTTCATTCATGGCAGCAGGTAAAACAATGATAAACTTGTATGAAATCTTGTTTTACTCGGAGTATGCTCATTTTAGCTTATGTCCTCTGTCAAGCTGTTCAGCTGGCTGTATGTGAGAGATTCTAAGATTATTTTTTCAGGAACTGGCATCAAAGCTATAGGCATCTACAGTTAAAGCACAGAAGTTGAGAGACAGACAAAATACCATCTTTAGTCGAAAACTACTGTTTGCAAAATTTCTGCATTAGGTGTTAAACAGGATCATTTTGAGTTCTATGCTCTATCCTCATTTTACACATCACCCCGCTCACCCCCCCCCCAATATACTTTATGAAGCTTATGACGTATTATCTCAGCTGAACTTCTCTTAAGTTGACATGTGCTCATATGTCAGCTCAGCTCTGCAAGTTATCATGGGGTAATAGCACAAACTGTTATGATGAAATTTGCGGTGTGTGTTTTCTTGGTATTTCACATTATAATGCTCCTGAATACCGAATACATCGTAGGTGAGAAATTCTAGATGGAACAAACATAGCTTACTGTTTCAAGAAGTTCATTTGTTGTAGAAAAGAAAAATATCAGAAGGTTTAACAGGTTGGACTTGGCAAGCGGAATCATCACGTTTCAGTCCATTTTCTTTAGATTCATTATCTAAACTAATCGCACCATTTAGTGAATCATTTTTTGGCAGCTCACACTGTGATCTTTCTTCTTCAGCATTCTGACAGGAAGAATGGGAATTCTGCAATGTATGAGCTACCTTTCCAATCAAAAGTACATTGCAAGGTATTATGTTGTAATTCCTTTCAAACAAGTCCTTCAGCTCCTCAGGTTTTCCTGAAGATTCTGTAGCATGAGGGACTGCATTATCAGAGGTGAATTTAGGATTTCCATTCACTGGCGTCTCAACAAAAATTTCATCAGGAACTTCCTGTTTGGAAACGTTAGTAGCAACTGACATCGTAGATGCATTTGAAGTAAACTCGGCTGCAGAAGAATTTCTAATTGTGGATGAAGGAAAAGGCTTGCTTAGATCCTAAGCTAAGACAGGTTGCGACACAGCCTGACGTGCAGGCAATTTGTTATGAATACTGATAGTGCCAAAGCCGGACTGTCCCCGAGCCACGCGTCCTGGAGCTGCCCCGCCCCTCCCCGACTAGGTCCCTTTTATGCTGAGCATGACATCATATGGTATGGAATACCCCCTTTGGCTAGTTTGGGTCACCTGTCCTGGCTGAGGCCAATCCCAGCTTCTGGTGAAAATTAACTCTATCCTAGCTGAACCCAGGACATTAACCAAAACTACAAACTGAATATTAGAACTGAATATGTAGGTCTTCCTACAATCACTGTCCTTTTCAGAGCAATAACTCATCCTTACACCATCTGTGGCCTCAATTTCTCCTCTTTCTTAATATAGCCAGATACAGAGAACAGTTATATAGCAATGTACACAGGTGCAGCAGTTTAAGGCCAAGCAATGAAATGCATAATAAATGACATGGAGAATTTCAGGTTTGACAGAACTGAATTATACAAATAGTAATCTTTTCCTAGCATAGAAGGAAAAATACTTGACAAGAAGAAAAATGTAATGACTGTAAAGTAAATATATCCTGAACACATTTGGTTTTTGTTATTACCTGATCTAAAAAAGTACATAAGCTTGCTGATTGGGAACTGGTTTGCTATCAGAAAGGTCTGTTGAGGCATCAGTCATTTGATACCAAAAAGTCCATTACCAGCCCACAAATGAAGACAATGATATCTTTAGATGAGTTGCACGCTTTCCAAATGATATCACAGGTAGAACACACCAGAAGAAACCATACCAAAACGATTCAAACAAAACATATAAAATGCCACCTTTTCCCCTAAGAACAATGGCTACCAGTAACATTTTATTTTCTTTACAGCTCCTCTGGCCACCTTTCTGCCTTCCGGCGGTTGGCCCAGCTCCTTTCCCAGGGGATCGTGGGAAGGGCGGTGGACGGGGCCCGGGTATATGATGAGGCCCCTCACCAGGGAGCTCATTCTGCTGCTGTGCGCTTCTGGTGTCAGTGCTCTGCTGTTCCGTCAGTCAATGGCAGCTTTTGAGCTGGCTCAGCTCTCTGGGCAAATGTGTTTTGACATTTATGGAAGCAGAGGTGTCTGAAGTAAGGGCTTCAGGACTAATCAAGATTAACCAGCATACAGTGTAGAAAGTACACTTGTATGCAGCTTTTTTTTTTGTTGGGTTGTATTGTGTGTGAGTTTTTCGTTTGGTGGTTTCTTTGGGGTTTGGGTTTTTTTTCCGCCCAGGTCAATAATTTTGTATTGAGTGTTCAGGTGTTTGCAAGATGATTTAATAGTATGCTTTTTTTTTTTATTCTTCTAGGTGCATTGTGTTTGACTGGAGTTCCTGACTTTATTGAAGATGGAACCTTGTTTTTTCACCAGTTTTTCTGTATACTGTGTAAGCTGCTGGTATTACCTCCCTTAATAGGCCTGATGGTGAGATTATTTATTAGAGGTCAGGGTGAGCATCTTGTATGCATCTGTGCATGGAGTTTTAGCATTTCTCAAGAAAGCAGTAAGGATGTAAGGCATAGCATCTTTCAGGGTACAGGACAGCTCATTGCTTTTCCCAATCACCCATGGAGTACCGTGTTGTTACTGGAAGCTTTGCAGCTTCCGGCAGGCTCTTCATAGATCGTAAGTGTCAGGACTTTGCTTATTTTGTGGGCCTGTAGCAGAGCCCAGAGTTTGCAGGGAAGATGGGAGTTGCCTGCAGAATGCAGGGCACAGCTCAGAAGAGCGGCTGACTCAGGGGGTTCAGGGGTGCAAATACAGGGAAGGAGCTGTCAGGAAGGAGTGGGATTCCTTCCCTGAGAGTTCAGGAGAAGAGGAGTTTCTAAAGTTTTGGGACTGCGGGATGGCTGGGAAAGGGAGGAGGGTTCATCAGCCGTTCTCAGGTTTGTTTTGCAGTTGGATTGGGTTGTTGATGAGGTCTGTTCCGTTTCAGTTTCTCCATAGCTGATGGGAGGTACAACAGTCATGAGAGAGGCAGTGTAAACCACCTGGCCCTCTGCATCACAGTGTGCAGGCCTGAACGTCAGAAGAGTCTCGTCTGGTAAAGCATGAGGTACGTTAAAATATACCCTCGTGAACTCTGAGGTCTCTGCTTCTCTGTGCCTTTTACTTTCTTCATTCCTGACTTAATTTTGTATTCATAGCTTTGCTGTCCATCTAGATGTCACAGTCATTGTTAGAGACATCGGCTAGGCACTTATTTGCAGCACAGGTTTGTGTCACTGTCTTCCCTGGAGTTTCTTGGAGAAGAGGATATGTATTATTTGTGCTCCTAACAATCTCCAGCCAGGGATCTTTCTTTTATCGCAGTCCCAGGCCCGTGAGCTTTTTCTGTATTCCAATTTTACCTTTGTCCTTAAGCGTGCAATGAAGTTTGCTCTAGTATCAGTTGCGGCAGTTACGTTCTGTTATTCTTGTTGATCTGTTGTGTTTTTAGCACCAGTTTCTGTAGTCTTAAGGTGATCTAAAAGATCTTTGAGTCACCATGTCACAATTACTGTGTTTTTTCCATAGGCTGACTACTTCTGTAGTTCCCTAATGGGCTTTGTAGGTAAGGAGGTAGTTTGTCACTTGTTTTCTCTGTACTATACCACATCTTACTCAGGTCTTGATGTTCCTGTTGGTTTTTTTGTGCTAGGCGGGCACATTGGTAGCCATGCTGAGGGTCTCATGCGCCTCAATGCATCAGCATAATGCCAGCTGAGTGCTTCCTTTCTTGTGTTAGATGCTCAATGCACAGATCTGTCTTGCATGTCTGGAGTCTCAGAAGTCTATGGAAGGTGTTCTCTCACAGCAGTGATCCAGGATGTGTTAGCATATCTGCTGTCAAGCAGTCTGTTTTCATGGAGACCTTTTCTGGGACTACTTCTTCCTTGCATCCTCTTGGTCTTAGGTCCTAGAGCCTGGCTTCTCATGCATTCATTGTCAGAGTTGCAGATGTATCTTTTTTTGTCACGGGCTGTGGTGCTTGACTTCTGGGGCAGCTGTAGATTCTTCCTCTCAGCCCCCTAGGACTTCTCACCTAAAGGCATCTTCGCTTTGGAGTGATTCCTCTTGCCCAAGAGTCTTTCTGTGCCTCTGGGTCAAATCATTCGTCTTGTGTGCAGTGCCAGTCTGCACACGTGCCTGGGTTGGAGGTGGCTCTGCCAGGGGCATAGCAATTTTTAGTCAGGGAAAGAATAACAATAAGAGCCTACGGCTCATGTTGCTGTACCTAGAGTGTTCAGTTACAAACCTTACAGTCCACCTCAGAGCAACTAGCCCTCAGTAGCAGGTGAGGATGCCGAAGGGATGACGGGAACTCTCTGGGAGAGGCTGCTGGAGTGCTGGTTGAACAGATTGAATCTCAAAGGTGTTAAGGCTTGTATGCTTAGAGTTTAATGTTGTTTTGATTTTTCTTAATGGCAGGCTGTTGTTGGACTCCAGGTGATATTCCTAAATGGAAACAAGACCTTTGGAATTGTTAAGCTGTTGCTCTGCATCTGGGTGATTTGTTCAATGCTGGTTTTTGCAGATGCAGAGGGACGAGTCGTGTGCCAAAGGGTGAGAGAGGAACCTCCTGCCGAACCTCCTAGTTAGCCAATGTGTGGGGTGGGTTTTTTTTGTTGAGGATGGATTCCGATCCCTGGCACTCTGAAAGCTAAGTTGAGGGACCAGGGCTGGGGAGGGGCTGAGAGGAGGAGGGGACAAGGTTGGGAGCTGTGGGGAGTGAGGCGTTTAAAGTTAGTGTAGGGGAGAGGGCTGTCCGGGAGTAGTCCCCTTTGAGCAGTCGAAGGGAGCGGGTTACTTGTCAGCATGGTGCTAGAGTGTGCCGGGCAGGGCAGTTCCAGCCTGTGTTTGTGTTGTGTAGCTTGTCTTCTGTGTCTTAGACCTTCCTTGGGTCTCAGTGTCCTCTTTGCGCTCAAGGAGCACCGCACACTTCTTGGGTGCCACCCCTAGGGTCTCGAATGCCCATACTCATTGGCATTGTGCCACTCAGGTGCTTCTCTTCTCGCATAGCAACGTTACAGCATGGATCGGTCTTGTGTCTTGGAAGTTTCCAGTCAGTCCCCTTTTGCAGCATAATTCCAGGCTGCGTCAGCAGCTCTGCACTCCAGCAATCCATTTTCAGGGACTGGCCCTTCTTCCCTGCATCCTTACATTCTTAGGTCTTGAAGACAGGCTTCTTGCGCATCCATCATCTCAGTTTTGACAGTAACTTTATCTTCTAGGTGCAAATCAATGTGCGAAGCAGGATATCCACACCAGAATGGACTTAAGCAAGGTGAGTGACTGACGTGCTGAAGTAGCATTTTTCTGAGGTGTCATATTATCGACATAGCTAAAATCATACCCGGTCGTTTAACAGGTGGGGGTCAGGCCTCGGCACGGCAAACCGAAGAATCTGACTCTGAGCGGCCGAGGTAAAGGGGCAGGAGAGAGGAAGATGTTTCCGAGGAGGGCATCATCGCGGCGGAGGTCGACGCCAGCTGACGTGTCGGTGACCAGCGATGAAGAGGAATGCGGTGGATAGGGGAGCCTCCCGGTTAGGTGACGTGTTCCCGATGAGGATGGATTCTGGACCCTGCCCTCTGAAAGGTAGTTCAAGGGGCAAAAGCGGTGGGCGGGGTGGGGCCAGCGGGGGGTTTAACGTCAGGGTTGCAGAG
The DNA here is from genome assembly GCF_028858705.1 of Grus americana. Lineage (NCBI taxonomy): Eukaryota > Metazoa > Chordata > Aves > Gruiformes > Gruidae > Grus > Grus americana. The sequence continues at coordinate 22,014,514 of NC_072865.1, forward strand.
AGGGATACTTAGTCTGTCTGAAGTCTAGGGGCAGATAGTGGTCCTGGATGTGAACGTTCTGGCCTCTGTCTGTGTCTGTCACTTGTGTTATCTGTACTCTTTCTTGTATATGGTGCCTTATGGCAAGTCTCTACGTTCTGCCCCACGGGCTCTCTGCACTTGGCACACACCTCGGCAAGCATCCATAGGGTCTGTAACGCCTGGCCACTTCAGAATAAAGCCCATCAAGCGCTTATCTCGTGATCAGAGCTTAAAGCGTGTTTTGCATCACAGATGTTTCCACAGGGTTGCCTTTGCAGAGATGGTCTGGGCCAGACTGACAGCTCTGCTCTTGGAAGATCATCTTCCACAGAGATTCCATAGCATGTTTCATCCTTAGGGGCTTGGGTCTTAAAGCCTGGTTTCTCACACATCCATTGTTCTGGTGTTGTATTGCATTGCTGCAGTCTGTATTGGTTTTGACTGCCATCTGAGACCATCTTGTTTTGTAGTGCTTTGTGTTGTATTGCATTGTGTAAGGCTCTGATAACAAGTGAATGTCGCAGACATCCATCTTGACCCAAGCAGGGATAAACTGATAACGGGGGAATGTGGCAGACATCCGTCTCGGCCAAGGACAGAACCTGCAGAGGCGGGATAACGTCTTGTGAGCCCCTTCCCCTATTCCTGAAACACGTAGACAAAAGACCATCTGTGTCCTGTGCATGCGTGCCTGTGAAAGGCCATCACTCAGTCAACCCTGAAGTGGGGGTCAGTGAGACCCCCAAGACACCCAGAACCCACCAACTTATTTCTGGAACATTCCTGAGCACATGCTGTGCCTGCTCAGTGATGACAGACCCCTGCCTGTGCGGAGCATTTTGGGTTATAAAAAGGGGAAACAAGTTTTCGGTGTGCACCCACCACCTGAGGACTACAACTACAAGCAGAGAACATCGCTGGATCCAAGGGTGGTGATATCTTTTCTCTCTCTCTCTCTCTCTCTTTCTCTCTCTCTTTCTTTTCCTGTCTATCACTCTGTCTCTAACTTCATTTTCAGCACATTAGGGTAATATCATCACAAGTTTTGCTAAGCAATTACCTTTTGTAGTTCTGCTAAGTTCTAAGTATTGTTATAACTTTTGCCAAGCCACTATCTTTCGTAGTTCTGCTAAGTTCTAAGTAAATTTGTGATTTGTTTGAACCTCTAGAGTAATTCTTGTTACTCCTGATTACTGCGCAGAGAATTAAAAAGTTAACCTCACCCTCATCCACTGAGTGGGATGGGACATTAAATTGGCATCATGGACAGGATTCTCTGTGAGAAGCGGTAAAGAGGTTCCCTAAAGGGGATATCAGCCAGAGTGCTGAAGAAAGGAGAACTGATAATTGGTTGAAGCTGAAATCTCCGACAGTAGGTCACAGCAAGCCGGGATAAGCCTGATCTTGACTGCTCCCCGCTGTTGGATTTGTTAAAGAGCTATAAAGCTTGCCCGACCCCGAAAGGGCATAGCTGGGCAGACGGACACTGGCAGTCCCCAACAACTGTAGCGGAACAGATAAGAGACTTGGCAAAAGGAAACAAGTTTAAGCCTGGAAAGGGAAAGGCTGTGGTTTGTGGTGTCTTGGGAGCTGCGTTGATAGCTGCCCAGAAGGACAAATGCATTGTCACACAAGGTGAGCGGGAGGCAAATGAGTCCCTTCAGGAACTGGTTAGAAAACTACAGGCAGAATTGGAAATGGAACAGGTGAAACGGCAACTAGCTGGAAAAGTGTTAGCGGATGAGAAAAGACTCACAGAAAACTTGAAGCCTGTGAGATGCTTTTGTGAGGGAAAGAGAGCTGAAGTTGCAGCTCCCTGGGGACCTTGACAGTGAACCAGGATTTTCTAGCTTATCAAAAGAAGCCAACCCCCATTGCGAGGAAGGTTGCCCCTCACTACCCATGGGAGGAGCTGAGGACGGTGACAGAACCTGACCCTACACCCAAGCTCCGGCCACTTATTAAAACTGAAGTCGTATATGATGACGAAGATGCAGAACCCGCCGTTACCACTAAGGAGATACCTTATACTGTTACTGAATTGGCAAAACTACAGGAAAAAAATATAGTAGGCAGGCTAAGGAAACTGAGACTGAATATGTGTGGAGGGTCTCCCTGACAGGCAGAGACAGAATAAGGCTTTCAGAGGAAGAGGCTCAGGGATATTGGGGTCCCGGTGTATTTTTGACCGTAGATGACGAGCGGGAACCTTGGTCCCTGACCCAGAGGGTGGCATATTGGGCCAGAGGGTTAGACCCATTGGAGAGAGGAGATCCTATTGCCATCCCCACCCCTGGAGTAAGCCAGCTTACAGAGAGTGTACAGATGGCGGCTTGCCTCCAACTAATGCATGACAGGCGCCTAGCTCCCCGCCAACCTTCCCCGATGCTGTTGTTTGCCAATCCGGATAGGATGACTCCCTTGATTAGAGGGTTACCTGATTCACTGAAGATTGATGCTGTGCAAATCCAAGACCGACTAAGAGCCACTGTAGCCATGGGACCTCAGGGCAGACCGGGTCTTACCTGGGGGGGAAATTGCACGGGAATTGATCAGTTATGGCTGGTGTGTGGGGTACGTTGGGAAGAAGGGGAAGGCACAAGAAGAGGTCCTTAGGACCAAGACGGAGGAGAAAATGCTCTGCCCCTGAGATGGGACCCTTGTGGGGGGGGCCCTCAAGAAATCGATTGTGGAAGGAAGGTCTACATACCTCAGAGGTCTCTGTACCTCAGAGATCAGCTGCTCCCACAGCTCCCATGGGGGGGCCCACCAGCCCTCCAAAGTCAGGAAACTTCTTGCGCTGTCCCCAGTGAGTGAGCCGGGGGACGACCAGTGGGTATATTTTAGAAGGTTCACTGAAAACGAGCAGCGGGACCTACTCATAACCTTTCCCCTTGGTCTCGTTAAGACTCCGGCCACTTTTCTGGTAGACACAGGGGCCCAAATGTCTGCTTTAATGCTGATACCGCAGGCTGGAGTGGGATTGTCCCTGATACAAAACAGATATGGGTTACCGATGTGTTCGGATATTCCAAACCCCAACCTACAGCCCGAGTAAAGTGCTGGCTGCCAGGAGACTCCACCCCCACCGAGACCACTATGGTATTGGGAGTGCTTCCTACGAATATTCTGGGATTGGATTTATTGAAAGGGAAGTCCTGGATGGACTCGGCAGGGAGGGAGCGGAAGTTCAGATTGCATGGAGCCCTAGTCAACAGCTTTCATTCCTGGCACTTACCCTTTGGGAGAAGTTGCTGAATAATTCCAATTTTGGAGCTGGGCCCTGTGAAGAGTGCAAGTGAATGTTGTATCCCTTACATGTCTAACCATGCGGAGAGCCCCAGCGTTGGTGTGACTGTGAAAGGGTGCCATGGCATAGTGAGGGCACTCAGCTGCTTACAGTCCTGCACTTACCCTTTGGGAGAAGTCTCTGGATTATTTCAATTTTGGACCTGGGCACTGTGAAACATGTGATAGTGAATCTGTTACATGGCTGCACAAGCTCAGAGCCGTGCTCCTTGTGGTACTGTGAAAGGGTATGGAGGGAAGGTGCGGGCCATCAGCAGCTTTCAGTCCTGGCGCTTACCCTTTGAGACAACTTGCAGTATTATTTCAGTTTTGGAGCTGAGCTTGGTGAAGACTAGGAGTGAATGGTGTATCCTTTACAGGTCTAACCATGCCGAGAGCCCCAGTGTTGGTGTAACTGTGACAGGGAACGAAGGGAAGGTGAGGACCTTCAACAGCTTTCACTTCAGGCAGTTACCCTGTGGGAGAACTTGCTGGAAAATTCAATTTTGGAGCTGGGCTCTGTGAAGCGTGATAGAGTGAATAACTGCGACATGGTTAGACAAGCGTGGGGCCTTGTCCTTGTGGGACTGTGAAAAGGGTGCCAAGGGAAGGCGAGGGTCAGTAACACCTTTCTGTCCTGGCACCTTCTGAGTGGGAGCAGTCGCTGGACGTTTTCAACTTTGGAGCTGGGTGCTGGGCAAGTGTTACCGAGAGCGAGTGGAGACTTAGCCGTCCAGGAATGGAAAGCCACTCGGTCTTGGTGGGACTTTGAATGGGCTGCCCAGGGAAGGGGACGGCCAGCAATGGCTTTCAGTCCTGACACTTAGCTTCTGGGAGAACTCGCTGGGTAATTGCAATTTTGGCACCAGGCTCTGTGAAACATGATAGAGTGAGTATCTGTTACGTGGCTAGACGCACGCAGATCCCTGGTCCTTGTGGTACTGTGAAAGGGGTGCTAAGGGAAGGTGAGGTCCAGCAACAGCTGTTTATTTGTGTAACTTATTGTTTATTCATTAAAGAAACAATAATTTAACCCACTATGCATTTATACATAGGACTGTCAAGGGCTCGAATGACTGTCAGGGTTTTAATACAATATGATTCTAAAACGATAATATTCAAAGGAAAGAAGGAACATGTTTTCAAACCAACTTATAGTGCAAATCAAATAGTGAAGAGGAAAACGATGGACTCTGCCAGAACACACAATAACTTTTTACCATCTCTGCTGCCTTGCCCTGGAGAAAACGAGAAACAGCTGCCTGGCTGCCTCCTCCACGCCTGCCAGCAGCCCTTTGTGCCCGCTTCAGTTGTGGTGCTGGAGAGCCAGCTCTGAGAGTGCAGCTTCAGGAAAAGAGACGACACCTGTCTGCTGCTGCGTAACGCGCATCGTTCCTTCTTGGCTTAGCGTCCATGCAAAGGGCTATTGTGAAACACTCACTATCTAAGCAACCAAAACACAAGCAGGCACACTGGTTTGTGTAAGAGCTTTGCTTTCATTAGGGGAAAAGGGGGGCATTTCTAGTCATATTTCACCGAGTGAGGTACAACAGGAGACTAAAGGAACGCATGCTTGCGCGTAGAAACTGTTTCATGTATAAAAGGTCTCAATGCTAAATCAGACCGGTAAAAAAATTATCCTTGAAAAATATTCTATTGGGAAAGTTCAAAAAAGGGAAAAGAGACAGCCATATTCATAACTAAACTGCACGGTACGTATTCACCGAGCACGCTATGAAACTGAAATACCTGAAAGCAACCAAATCAGACTGATCACATTTAAATTTCTTAAAGAAAACTTGAGGTGGTCAAGAAATGAGTACAACGATTCAGGATCCCCACCCCTAAATGCTCCTGAATGCATCTTTCTAACTCGGATTCCTGAAGGCAAATACACCTTTCTTTACGTTTGCTCTCAGATTCCTTCAGCTTTGTTTTCAAATGCTGTACTGTAACTTCTTTCTGCTGCAGAGCCGTCAAATACTGCTATGGACTTTCTGCTGTGATTGGCACCACAAGAAATGTTTCTCCCTGATCGTCTGAAAAGGAAAAAAACCAAACCATCACATCACTCCTACAGTTCTTCAGTCCTGGCAAAGCATTTCATAGACTGATACAAAGCTTGACCCATTTGGGGCCCCTCAGTGTCTGCACAAGTGACTCCCTCTGGCAAATCAAAGCACTTGAGAAAACGGCCAATTTGTGGCTACAGTGCAAAATTTACTATTAATCGTACTTGATTTCAGTGCCATTACATCAAATGAGACTCTTAACTTTAAAATACCTCGCCATCCCCTCACCCAAACAGGTGGTGTGCCCAAGAGCAGGCAGCCGGGCTGTAGACACGGCCAGGTGAGGTCATGTACGGACCGAGTTCACCTCCACAGGTGAGTTATGAAGCTGCGCACCCTGAAACCTAGATTCATTGTACCTAGCTTTAGGTGTCTATCTGACATGCTGGGCTGTTGAGTTGCCTGAGACAGAAGGAGAGAGAGGGAAAGAGCAGCAGAGAGAGAGGGAAAGAGCAGCAGCGCAGTGGCAATTTCTTCTCTGCAATATGTGTCGCATGCTCTGGCAGGTATCTTTTCTCTTTCCTGTACAGAAAACTGCACAGGGAGGTGCCTAAGGCTGAGCAGGGTGAATTTTCACCCAAGTGTCTAATATTTTCCCTTCTAGGAAAGAACCGGGAAATCCACATGAGAACTGATGTCATGAGACCACATGACGGAGCCTGCCTTGGAGTGAAAACCAACTACAGAGGGCTTTGACTAAAAGTAACCTTGAATTTGACAGTGCTGAAACAACAGTGCTTTTACACGGGATGGAGCACCGTGCTGACTGTCGAGCCACCAACGGGCGGAATCACACCTATGCTGAGGAGCAAGATGACCTGCTCGGCAGCCCAGGCAGCTGACGCCACATTACAGTGCAGAGAAGGTAAGCCAGTGCGCTGAACACCGGGATGCTGGAGTAAAGACTCGCCTCATCACCGGGCTGCTGTTGCTTCCTTTGCATGAGCCCGAGTTGCTGCTGCTGCTGGCTGAAGCAGCCCCGTAATTCTGACGGGTGGCAGCAGGACGCAGCTGTTTTTTGCACAGTGGTGACAAAGGGTCCTTTTCGCAGGAAGCAGGTGGGCTGGCTCTGGACCTGTCAGATAAGGATCCATTATTGCCACCATAAGGGCCATGGCTGGAGGGGAACCAAACCAGCTAAAAGCGTATTTTTTTTCCTTTCCCACTCTTTATTAAGAAAGATGCCCATGCGTGGAGGTTTGCTGTAAGACTGCCTTTGTTCTCCTCAGCAAGCAGCCTGAGGGATCACAGCGTGCAGTGAACATAGGTTTTCTTTGAGCCACTGTTTTCTTCTGCCTTTGGCATACTGGGCGCTTCAGCTGCCGTTGTCAGCTATTCATTTGCTTAGATACAGCTGGAACCCCGCTGCGAACAGGCAGGAATGGTATTAAAATAGACAAAAGCACAACCTCATCTTTCTTCCTTCCAGTTTCCCTCATACCTGTCTACCTTTCCTTTCCCACTCTTTATTAAATGATCTGTCACCTGTGTGCTTGAAAGCAATTGGCATCTGCGCTGCCCGGCAGCTGCCAAAGGGCTGGGGCGCTCTGAGGACAGCTTCTCGAGGCGCGTTCCTTGCTCGCTCACTTGGTTTGCCTTCCTGCACTACTGCGCTGCTACCTTCATCCTCTCATGGAAGTTGTTCTTCTAAACTGGAATGAAAGGGCTGGGTTCAAAAAAAATACAGAAAAAGTCAAATCCAGCCAGCAAAAGAGAAGCCTTGAACATAAAAATTTAAATACCGCAGAATTATGAAGCAAAATCTCTTCTCGAAATTTGTCTGACTTGCTTTCCTCCCATCTCTGAAAATGGAACAGTTCATGAGGAAGAGATGGTTGGGTGGCTGCTGCAAACCTTCACCACACCGCTGCGGTTTGGATGATTTTACAACTATTTTACAATGAAGTGCAGGACTGTGGTTTGTGACAACATGGCAATGTTTCATAGCGAGTTAAGTCAAAGAGTGAAAAGAGAACATATTGCAAAGGAGACATCTCGTTCCAGTTGGTGCAGTGCAGCATCAACTCTTGTGTGAGGCAGAATTTGCACAGACTGTCCGTAACACAACAATGCATTTGAAGGAGCATTATTACAGAGGACTTCTGTCCAATTACCTCGCTCCGTATGCTCCAATATAAAGTTAGATTTAAATGCACAATAATATACGAATCGATAGATATAACCTTACTGCAAGTCAGGTGATTTTAGGGCTTCATATAATACTTAGTATTGTTTTTTTCCCCCAGGCAGTACCTTCACTTGTTAGACTTAACCTAGAGAGCACTTAAGAAATGTTTACTTTTCTAACAGTCTCCCCACACAGATAGGAAGCTGCTCATTAAGCATCGTTCTGCAGATCTCTCTACACTGGGGCACACTGTGACCTCAGAGGTGTCTGTGTGACTTAAGCATACAGGTGTCCCACTGCTGGTCCCAGTCTGCCTGCCAGCTCTTCCACAAAGGACAGGAAACCAGTCCTGCCAACGGGAACTCTTTCCACCTACTCCAAAAACTTTAACCAGTGGGGATTGCGTGGGCAGAGCACAAGGTGCTTTTTTTTCCCCTATCTTGCATTACAGTTCTCGTCAGTGTAAAAGTGCTGCCTGAGAGCACAGTGTTACCCAAATTGTTTGAAAACTCACAATACTGATATTGTATGTCTTAGCTGCAAGGCCTTACGGAGTGGTGTGTCTGCACTAGCAAGGCTTGCACCATTCAGGAAACATTGCTTTGCTTACTTGCGAGAAAAAAGGGATCTTTTGCTCCCAGCAGCAGACATATGGACTTCAGGTGCTGAAATAGTGGCCATGCTGCTGGAAGAGCTAAAATCAGCTTTGCTCCCTGGAAAGGAAAAGGGGAGAGTAAAAACACGATGGAAATTATAACTCAAAATAACAGTTTTCAAAATAACAATGAATCACAAGCATCCTTCCTTTGTCTGTCCTGTCTGAATTTTGGGCGTTCCGTGAATTTTCAAACATCCCTGAGGACAAGTGGTGGGTTTGTTCCAGATTTTCAACAGTTCTTCAGAACTGGCACTTCAACAAGAGCAGAAGAACACTGGAACAAAAAACCCTCATGCTACAGAAGCCGTTTTAGGACGTGGTTGGGAATGTTTGTTGTGACAACCTGTTTGCTTTCTCACAGCCATCAATACGTGAAGGAGGCTGCTCACGTGGCTCCTTCAGGAGCACAGTGATTAGGAGCACACAGCTGTAACTGTAGATTCCTCTTGCTTTAAACCATATGAAAACATGACGCGCTGGGAGGAAAGCTGCTTCTCTTTAGGTTTCTGAGATGATCTACACTTATGTGACTATACCTACAAATGTGTATAGGCTAACAGGGTCTATGTACATGTGTATATGTACAGACAGAGGCAGGTTGTCATGGGACACAGAAGCATAGCAAGGCAGTTACAATGGGCTTAAAATAATCCAATAATCCCGCATGGTGCTCAAGTGCTTCTCGGCTGTTAAGCCATCTATCGGAGTACTGACTTTCTACGGATCACAGCTTTATTTCCCAAGCTCTGGCACATATAAGGACAACTGCTCTCATTTTGCTAAGGCCAGTAGTAGGTAGATGTACCAAGAAAGTCTCATCATCTGGAAAGCATCCTAACTTTAGGGTGGGTTTTTTCCCAGTCTGTCACTCAAATGGCAAATGCCCCAAGCCAGAGCCAGGTCTCACACTGCAGAGCCACAATAGCGTACGATGACTTTATCCGAGGGGATGGAAATAACTTTCCAACACCCTTTACACAGCTGGTCAGGGGGGAGCATCTCTCACCTGAGAATTTCCGGGCACCGTCCCAGGCACAGACACCCCCGTCGGCGGCTGCAGACTTACCACGAACCCCATTTTTGCTGTCTTTTCCGCGAGGGGGGGATGCAGCTGCAGCTACCATCATCCCCACCGGGGCAGAGGAACCATCAGGTGCACAACCTCTCTTAAACTTCGCAGAGCTGATGGCGACGTGCATGTCTTGCACCCCTGAGCACCCTGGGCTGGGAAAAGGCCTCGTCGGAGCACGTCTTCACAGCCTTAAAGAGGATGAGACTTCCAGCAACCATCCTTACCATTCGGCAACTCTTAGCAACCCGTCTTAGGATTAGACGCGTTCGGATTTGGCTTCATTTCTCTTAAAACCTTTAACTCACAGCTACATCTCCAGTTGCAATCCTTAACAGCATTTCCCAGAAACACTAATGCTGCTTCTTTTCCTTTTAACATGGGCTTCTTCTAGCAAGATTGTTTTTGTACACCACAAGCAAACAAGGAAAAAACCCACGCTGCTCATGTGCACTGACAAACATAAGAAAAAGAAGCGGCAAAGAAACGTTGAAGTCTGCTTTAGCATTTCGGGCTTTTCTTCAGATAACGCCCTTAGAAACGACCCCTGTCAAGGGCAAAGTCTCCCAGGGGGAAACGTACTCAATTCACAGTGTCGAGCCCATAGCTGACTGTGGGTTTGGTTCCAGCCCCTGGCCTTTGGCTTACTACTCACTTGATTTACTACTACTATACATGAGACTCTCGCCTCGGACCCCTCTGCAGCAAACCCTCAAATCAGTTATTTGCATAGCTCCACTTTGAACATCATAAGATGTCAGAGATGAGGAAACAGGGGATGTAAAGGAAAACAGAAAAGGAAACAATCTGTTGATTCTTGAGGAAACGTTGCTCAGAAACCCCTTCAAATCCCAGGATTCTCATCAGAAAGGCATTCATAACCTGGAGGAATTCCAAAAAAAGTCAACAATAATGATAACAACAGGATTACAGGGCACTGTTTATGAAAGGAACGCATTTTGTGTATTCTACGATAGAAAGAAGTACTGGCAACGCTGTTTCTCCCGGGGAGGAGGAACACAGCTGGAAACCTGTAAAGAAAACCTCATAGCAGTAACACCACAGGATTCTGGCTGCCATGCATGTTATTTCATGACAAATCACTTGGAGCTAAAAGGTGACTTGGCTGGCATGGGTCTCACCCTGTCCAGCAGCCCAGGCGCTCCCTGCAAAAGTGCCATCTCCGCATCCCTCGCTCACTCAGATTTGCAGTTAGAGCCGTGGCGCTCTCATGGACCAAGTGCAAGGCTAAGCTCAAGGCTGCAGGCATCCCAAGGTGAGAATCTCCCTTTAACGGTGGGCTCCCCATTTTCTGTAAGCCTGGAGCAGTATCAGGACAATGAACAGGCCAGAGAGAGAGGGAGAAAGCAGTTATGGTGTGTGTGCTGGGAACTCGCCTTCAAACCCCCAATAAACCAGTTCCTGAATTAGACCAAGCGGAACAGCTTCCCTGGGAGCAGACTCCCTGCCTCCCCTCTACCTGCCCAGCAGCCTGCTATTAGGGCACTCTTCTCCTTTGTGCTCAAGGCCATCCTCCAGAAGAGGCAAACAGATCTAAATCTAAGTTTCTTTTCCATTTACTGAACTAAGTAACGTGTATCGCCTGTTATTTCTTTTTCTTTTTTTTTTTTTTTTTTCCTTTGTGAGGAAGGAGAGAACTACCGAACTGCAGAAGACTTGTGCCCGAGACCCTGCACTGCAGGTGGGCTGTGCCACCAGCCCAGAGCTGAGCAGGTCATTATTTAGGACAGATGGGATTCAGGCTTTCGCCTTTTACTTGCCCATTCTTCCTTTGTAACTTGCTAACTTCTTTTTGGGATCCTCCGTTTGCGCTGTGACGCCTGGCCGCTTGCTGCAGCCCGAGAGTCTTCTGAACAAAAGGAGATACATCTCCTGAGAGGCCAGCCACTACTTGCCTACATCTCTACTAAGCAATACCAACAATCATTTTTTAGATGGGGGTGGATCATAAAATTTGTGACACAGAATGAAAAGATTGTTTTTGTAGGCCACTTTCATTTAACAGGAGCTTATAGATTTGGGTTCAAAAATACAAAACACTTGAAAGCCGAAACACTCTTTGTAGCTGCTACTTTGCTTATTCTCCTTTGAAAGAAATACTTGGCTATTTGAACATGTTTCCCACATCAATTCCACTAAATTTGTTTAAATTAAAACTTTAAATGTAAAACATACAAAAATCCAAACTAAAAAAACCCCAGCGCTATGCTAATCACTTTTCCCTAACTTTTTAAGCATCTTTTGCTCAAAATACCTAAATCCTGATCATACCCAATGTTGTCTCTCAAAAGTTATAGAGCACCTTTTTCACTTCAGTGCAATTTAATCAGCTTATGTCCTAATAATACTTCGCTCTCCTGACTCACAAAATTCATGGTGCAAAATGAGATACAGAATCTCCCTCTGCAATGCTAGGTGCCTTGGGCAGCGGTCCTCCGAAACAGGACAAACGGAGAGTGCCTAAGCTTATCAGGGGTGAGCAGAAGAGGAAAAGGCATCTAATTAGACCCACCTGAGGATCCAAGTGTGATCTTCAAATACAAACTTTCTTCCGCAACTGAATGTCTAAGACTGACTTTTCTTTCTGTTAAACAGAACTAAACCAAACAAAAAAACCAAAATGAGAGATAAATACAGGAGATGGAGACTGCGCTTGGCCTCAAGAAGGGCTAACAGCAGAGTTGTTCAGAGACCTGATGAGGAACACAAGAGACTGGAGTGCGATTCGTCTGACTAAACATGGATGTCTCTAATGCAGACACCCTTGTCTGAGCCAACCTTGGTCCCATCTGTAGGCAATGGAGAGTTAGTCAGTGTAACCAGTGAGTTCAAGGTCCTGTTCATCTCATCCTACAGTAAATGCTTATATAGTTGGTCAGAAAGACCGCGCACTAGATTCCCTGATTTTCTTCATTATATCTCCTTTAAAACAAAACAGGACCTTAGTCCACTTGGGCAGGCGCAGACGATTACAACCACATTACAGACACACAACTGAGGTCAGATGAATTACTGTCCATCTCTGCTCTATCCAATTTGACTCCAGACCATGACTTTGTGTCTCCCTCACCTCCGAAACAGCTCCCGTAACCCCCAGAAGAAGGGAAATGGCAGATTCACCTGTTCAAGCTGTTCCACTTCCTGTGAGCAATGGGACCAGTCACTGGGTCAGAACAAGAGAGCCAGTCGCCACCCGCAGCCCAGAGCTCCTGAAGGTCACCGAAGAAGACCTGTAGGTTCAAATTTCACCTCTTCTGACTCCAAATACCGAGGGATTGATGCCAGGCAGGAGCTCCAATGGCATCTACCGGCTGCACTGGGTCTGTTGACCCGACTGGGAGGAACCGTTCAAAAACTGCTGCAGGGACCCAGACATTCTGAAGCATGTGGGGGGTGGGGGCGGGCTGGGCTATGCAAATGACAAACCCCCCCAACAGCCGCTTCCACCCCACCGCCACCCACCAGCCCTCACAGCGCTGGTCGCCTTCCAGACCTCACAGCACCCACTGCTACAACACACCAAACCTTCGCAGGGTGACGCCCCTCCATGCTCAACTCTAGGACGCAAGCTGTGAGGAGAGCATTGGCTTGAACCTGGACACGGCATCGTTGCTCCTGGAGGGCGAGATGTGCAAGTTCACCTTTCTCTGAAAGGGGGAAAAAATAACAGTAGAAACCCTCAACGTGATGGAGGGCAGAGAGGGCTCCCTCGTAGCGGAGCGGTGAGTGCGTCTGCCCCGCCTCGCCCCTGTGCCCACTGCTGTGCAGCTTCGTCCCAGAGCCGGGGCCTGGCGGGCGCTTGCAGTGGCACGTGGCCCGGTGGTGCCGGGAGCCGTGGGGCCAGGCCGGGCCCTGGCAGCGGTGTCGTCGTCGGCTGGCAGCGCTGTGTCGCCCGTTCCGTTGACCGTATCGCAGCCCCCGGGCAGCGGGGAGCCGTAGCTTGAAGCGTGGGGGGCCGGGTGGGCGGAGTGGGTGAGGGTCCTAGGCCGGGGAGTTTAACCGCCGGGCCAGCGGTTGCAGGCCTGCGTTCTGCGGGGTTTGGGTTGAGCGGCCGCGTGAAACCTGTTCCCTCCAGCTGTGCGAAGGACCCTTGCCCGCTGGCGTCCCCCTGGGTTCTAGGTGCTCGGCAGGCCCATTGCTGCTGTTGGATGCTCTCGGCTTGCTGCTTCCTGCGTGCTGCCCGCTTCCGCCCGTCCCCGTCCAGCTTCCCCTCGTGCAGGGTTTACGGATGTTTGGCCACCCGGTGCGCCACCATCTTCTTGCTCTTCCTGGGTGGCGTGTTGTCCTGCGGGGAGGTCTCCTGCGTCGTGGGGGTGCCGGCTGGTGCGGGGCGCTTGGCCTTCTTGCCACCTGCCTCTCCCGATCTGGGCACCACACGGCCCGAGACGACGCCTGGCGGCAGCGGCAAGCGGGTCAAACGGACCCAGGGCTGCCTCCGCAGAGCCTCCTCCACCGCTTGGGCCATGCGGGGTGGATGACGCTGGGGGGGAGCCGGGGGGCTGGGCAGGGGACTCAGGAGCGCAATGCGCAGGGGGCTCAGTGGGGGACTCTCCTGGGGATCCTTGAGGGAATCCTTGCGGGGACTCTGCAGAGGGCTGTCCTCTGATGTCTCCTCTGAACTCTCCGGAGAGCCCTCCTCAGAAGTCTCCAAGGGACTCAGCGGCAGCCAGGTGGGGAGGTCTGCCGTCAGCCCGCTCTCCTTCCCCTTGGGGTCCTGCAAGGGAGAGGCCGCCACCCCCCAGAAGGGGTCGGCGTCCCCCAGCATCGGCACTGCCAGATGGTCCTCGGGGCAGTCGCTGTCCTCCCGGTCCTCCAGGAAGTCGGGGACATCGTTGAAGGAGGCAGCGCTGGCAAGGCTGTCGGGGCCGTCGAGGAGGATGTTTTCGCCGTCCACCAGCATCACCGCCACCACTTGCTCCTTGTTGCAGCCGCCCTCCGCCCTATAGTCCAAGAGGTGGGGGAGCTTGTTGAGGGATGTGGTCAAGTTGGGGACATCGGGGCCATAGGGGAAGGTGTTCTCGCCATCCCCCAGCCCCGCCACCATCGCTCGCTCGTTGGGGCAGCCGCCCTCTGCCACGTACTCGGAGAGGTCGGGGAGCTCATCGAGGACCTCGGTGGTCAACTTGGGGACACTGGCGGTCAAGATGGTGCCCTCGTTTTCCCCTACTTGCGCCACCGCTGGTGGATCGTGGGGACACTCGCCGTGCGCCACATCCCCCGAGGAGTTGTGGAGCTCATTGAGGAAAGCGGTGCTGGCAAGGCTGTAGGGGAGAGCAAGGCCATCAGGGACAGTGTCCTCACTGTCCCCCAGCCCCGCTGGCACCGCTCGCTCCTTGGGGCAGCCCCCCTCCGCCACGTACTCGGAGAGGTCGGGGAGCTCCTTGAGGAAGGCAGCCAAGTCATGGAAATCGGGGCTGGCGTCCTCACTGTCCCCCAGCCCCACCACCGCCGCTCGCTCCTTGGGGCAGCCGCCCTCCGCCACGTACAGGGGGAGGTCTGGGAGCTCGTGGAGGAAGGCGGTCAAGCTGGAGCTGTTGGGGACATCGAGGACGGTGTCCTCGCTATCTGCAGTGTTGAGCCAGGCGAGCATCTGTTTGACGGTGGTGTCCTGTGCCTGCTCAGGAAAGGCCTTGGCAAAGGCAGCTGGCCCCTGCTCGGGCAGATCGGTGGGCTTCCCTGTGGCTGCTGGGGTAGTCACTGCTGCTGGAAAAGCAAACAAACTCAACCAAACCTTGGGGCGATGCAAGCTTTCCTCGGCTTGGCCGCCTACCTCGGCCTCTGCCACCCCCCCGAAAACTCACCTTTGGGCTTCATGGTGGTGCTGCTGGTCGACGGAGCCGGGGCGGGCTGGTGGGGGCTGGCAGCGGGGTCGCTGGTCTTGATGGTTACCCCATCGTTGTTGGAGGCCTCCGACGGCTTCTGGGTTCTGCCAGGCAGGGTGTGGAGCACAGGGGGGCCCTGCACCCAATGCTGAGCCGCGGGGCGGCAGGGTGGCAGGGGTCCGGGGCGGGCAGGGATGTGGAGCACGCAGGAGCCCGTGGAATAGAGGGGCTGCCCCTGGAGCAGGGCCCACGGCCCCAGCCCCATCGGCTGGTGGGGCAGCAGCATCCCCGTCACCAGCTGCTGTCCCCAGCCATAGGCAGGGGGACAGGGAGCAGCCCCGGGGAGGAGCTGCACCTGACAGGGGAGCTGCACCCTGGAGGGGAGCTGCACCCTGTGGAAGAGCTGCACCCCAGGGGGGAGCTGCACCCCAGGGGGGAGCTGCACCCCAGAAGGGAGCTGCACCCTGTGGGGGAGCTGCACCCCAGAAGGGAGCCGCGCCCCGGGGGGGAGCTGCACCAGCTGCCCTGGTGCCCCCAGGGGCCCTGGCACCCCCTGCCAGACAGTGGCCTGTGCCAGCTGGTGGGTGTCAGGGTGGAGCTGGGCAGGCTGGCAGGACACCGGCAGCCCCGGGACAGAGGGCAGCACACCGGCAGTGACCGGTGGCGGCATGGCCGGGGCGGCGAAAGTCACACTGGGCACCTCCAATGCCATGGGCAGCCGGAGAGGGAACCTCTCTGTTGGGGGAAGAGAAGAGGGGTGATGGGGTGAGAGCCGGGGCAGAGGTGGTTGGGGGGTTACCTGGAGTGGGGCAGGAGCACCAGGAGGAGCGGGAGCCTGCTGCTGTACCTGCCATGGCAGTTGGCCGGTGTGGGGTTTGTTTGGGGCAAACGGTGTTCTAGGGGCTCCGTCCCCACGGCGATCATTCCGCCAGCACCTGCTTCAGCCAGCCTTGCCATGGTTTGATTTTTCATACCACAACAACTTCCCATCTGAATGATTTCCCATGCTGCTGATGATTTCCTGTCCTGAATGATGGTTTCCCATCGCCACGATGATTTCTCAGCCCCGTGATGGTTTCCTATGTGAACGGTCTCCCACCCCCAGGATTTCCCATCCCAAGCACAGTTTTTGGTGGGGGGAGGTGAACTTCCTGTCCAAGGGGAAGGGATGGTGCTGGCACCATTGGCCCGTTGATGCTGAATGCGTGTGTGCTGTCCCATCCCACCCCGGAGGTGGGGATGGCGGGGGTTGGGGCACTTTGGGGTTGTTTTTGTCCTCCCCCTCTCTGCCCTGTCAGAGTGCAAATGCTGCTTCCAACGGTGGTGGAAGCGGTGCCGGTAGCGGTACCGTGCGGCCATGATGGGGAGCCATCACCAACAGTTGGCAACTGGCCCGTGCCAACCGAGGAGAGAAGCTGGAATGCAAAGTATAGCATTACAAGAGGAATTCTTGCGTTTGTGCGCATGAGGTGTCCCGTTCAAACTGGGGCATCCCAAATGCGGTTTCAGACATGGTTCTTACACCTTTCAGGCATTGAGGCCCAACGCGACTTGACCAATCGCTGCTTAACACGCACATGCGCAGACACACACAGACAGAGACACACACACACAGAGACAGAGGCTGCTGTTTTGCAAAGCAACTCTAATTCTGTGGTGTCGACATCCACCCGCTTCTTTCTTGATGCAGACGTCCCTGGAGTCAGTCTTGCTGCAGTTCCCTATCCCTGATGCCAGAGAAGGGGAGGTTTCACCAAGGTGTCAAAGGGGCTGGGATGCTGGCGTGATCTGGTAGTCCTGGGGTATCCTTTCTTCTTCAGGGTGGGGGGCTGTCCTTCTCCTTGCAAGGACCTGGGGCCCTTCATTCATGCTGACTGAACCATGTCTGTGCAGTCTGCATTGTCAACTAGATAGATCTTACAAAAGTTCATTCAGTTTTACACTATAAAGACGCATTGGTACAAGAGTTAGGGAATGCGTTTTTCCTACCAGTGCCTCCTTTTCTTTTAAGTGTCGAGGGCACACTATGCTACTCTTCTTTTAGTCTTATGTCGAGTGCATAAGGTAATACACAATGTAAACACGGACATATATTTACAAAGGAAAACAAGAGCGTGAATACAATAACCCAAATCCTTTTAGTTCACAGTCCTCTACGTAAGTCTGTGAGCCAAAAGGTTAGCCTTCCAAATAGATTTATGGGAGACCCCTGCCTTTCTTCATGTAATATTTGGAAATGAGTCTTTATCTTGTGTCTTTCGGTTTCGTTTTTCTGGTCTTGATTGACATAAAAACCCCAGCAGCTGTTATTCAAGAATGCACCTATTCTGTCCTGTACTTCTACAAGGTCGTCTAGGGCTAATCGATTCTATATTACCGTTTCTTATAATCATTTGATTTCTTCCTGTAGAGCTGTCATACTATCTGTGCTTTCATTAATGGATTTTTCTAATTCTCTTGAGACATTTGAAATATCTCTTTCTAGTTTTGCAACCCCTAACCGCAGGATAAAGGCTGTTACAGACAGGTGGAACTCGGTGCCACAGTCTGTCAGAGGACTGTAACACTTTTTCCCATAGATATCAGTAGCTGGGAGCTACAGAGGCAGAAGAGGTACTGGCTGTAACCTGTGTGCATGGATGAATGCATTTAGAATACACTTTTCAGCTGAGGCTGAGGGTCAATCCTTGAATGTCCTTTCTTCACCTCTCCAATATTGCCCTGGTAGTTGTGCAAATAGGGTAGTGAATCAAAAAAATTCACTCGATAGCCAATGTGACTATGAAGCAGGTATCCTTTATTGCAGCGCTGGGAGTCCCACCGGGATATTTCCACGAACGTGCGTCTCGACGAGAAACAAATTGTACGTGATTTATATTACAAAAGAGTTACATGTTCATTAGGTTTCCAATAAATCTAATACATATTCATTATTATTCAGGGGACTCATGAATATATGCTAATGTCCTGATACGCCTGCGCAGTTTCTTTCTCGGGTGGTCGTCAAGGGTCGTCCTCCTCAAATCTTCCTCTTTCTCCTCTTCTTCAGTGTACACAGTTGGGCGACCTCTTCTTCATTATCTCCATTTTGCAAGCTCAGCAACCTCATTATCCGTCCTGCCCAGATGGTCCCAGGCTTCTTGGCATATTGGGCCCCCTTTATCAGGATGCCTCAAACTTTGTGTCTTTTTTCCAGTTCATACCCAAGGGCTGTTCCCTACTTTACGGCTTCTCTTATCCTGTTTCTACATTCCAACTATTTTAGCAATTGTTTTTTTTCGTACTGGAGCATGAGACAGGCGAAGCCTGAGTTTGTGGGGCCTGACTCAAGTGTTGCCAAGTTATATATTCTGTTTTAAAATTGTTCTACGCTAATTAGTTTCCAGCCGTGGATGCGCTGACCTCGCACAACATTTCAGCCACAGGAAAACTGTCAAATTTTGGTTTCCACTGCAGGAAATACCGGTCTAGAAGTGCATGTTGGTAGCGGTTGGGAAGGCACAGAACCAGGCCTGGTAACCAAAAGCGTCCAGAAGTTACGGGCAGGAGGAGGCCTGGAAACAGGCGAGGATCAAGGTCGTTTCTTTTTCACATAGGAAAAAGGTCTTTCCTGGAAGTGAACTGAGCCACTCGGAAGCATGCCGTAAACTCCTGGTTGCACTGGGTGGGAGGCTGCGTGTTTCTCATGTCCCGCCTTAGCTTCAGCACTGATGTACTGAGTTCGCGCGGTGTTTGGTGGTGTTTTGGATCCATTTCAGGGTGACTTAGTTTAGAGCTGACCTCCTGGGAGCTGCAGTCATGGCAAGAGCTTCTTGCCTTTGAGCCGTCTGTTTTCATTCTAGTATTATCTCGAGGCATTTGGCACGGTTCCAATGAGCTTGATGGACCCAGCAGGGCTGGTGCAAGAGCCACAGGACGTCACCGAAAATGCGTACCAAAAATCAGAGGTGGCAGCTGAGAAGACCAAAGCAGACCTGCGTGCAGAAGTACCGCTGCCTTCTCCCCGGTGTGTGCACTCTGCTCTCACTCTCAGTGTTCCAGGAGCTTACAGTGGGCAGAGGGATGTGCAGGAGCCATCCCTGTTTCCCTTCTCTGAGAGGTGAGTGGGCCAGGGAGCATGGAGGAGAGCGTGAGGAGACATGTTTTGGATACCGTCAGGCCCGCGGATGAAGAACGATGCCTGGTCGAGCAGACGTCCCGGCAGTAAGTGGAACGGCTTCCCAGATGCTTGCATGTCTCAGCCTCCATCTCCCCAGCCTCCGTCCTGAGCGGGGCAAAGGAAGCACTGAGCTGTCGCTGGTCTTTGCCAAGAACCCGGGTGGCGGCACGTAGCTGCGCTGCTCCAGCTGCAGCTGTTGGTTGTCTGGATGAGTGCAGCTCGAGCTGGAGCATGCTGCCATCTCCTCTGGCTCCCGAGGAGAGGCTCTGCGGGGCTGTCCTGTGCCCCTGGAGGCAGTCGCTGTGGTGCGGTAGAGAAAGCTGACCTGGACTCAGGCTCTGTCCTTCCCAGGGACCTTGGGTGCCTTCCCCTGGAAGGCTCAGCACATTCCTGACGTGCTGTGTGCAGGAAAGGCGGCCTTTGGTGCTTTGACTTGTAGGCACTTTGATCTTTGTAAAATGAGGATAAAATTTTAAGCTTGGTATGTTAGTGACACAGCTCGTAGAATCATAGAATCATCAAATGGTTTGGGTTGGAAGGGATCTTAAAGATCATCTAGTTCCAACCTCCCTGCCACGGGCAGGGACACCCTCCTCCACTACACCAGGCTGGAATGTTTATGGAAGCTTTCGTGAGGGTGTTTTCCATGTGAACACACAAAAATGCCCCAGTGGTTTTCAGAGCAAAGCTAGAGAATACATTTCAGTGTAATATATATGTATGTCAGATTTTTGGTTTATATGCATAACCGTGAATTTCAGTTTTTATTAATCAGCTATAGGTGCTTAAACTCACCTTCAGAAGATAAAGGAAAAAACTAGACCAGGATATTCTGCCTAAGTAGGATATTTGGAATTCTTACATGTGGACATAAAGTATTGGTTTTTTATACCTTTGTCTGTGCAGAAGTCCTGACTAAATGTTGAAATGATCTGGGAAAGAACAAAGCGAATCTTGAGTGAAGATGGCCTGCTTGTTCAGATTTCTCCAAGTCTCTAACCTTTTACTGCTCGGTAACTTACTTTTCATAATGGAAATCTCGTCATAGAAGCAGTGCCAGTATAAGCAAAAGGTAGGCAGGATTTTAAATATCAGTGGAAAAAATGATGCGATGACTTACTTTAAGATGCTGGGAAGGCAAAATGGATGGTTGGAACCTATTTAAAAAAAGGAGGGGAGGGTATCCTTTTCCATGCTTACTCTGGAGGCATGTTCTATAAAGGCAGAATTCCCTTCAAAAAGCCTGTACTCAGGAATGGTGCATTTAAACTTGCCTCCTTTTAATTTGATCTGAATTTCTTGACTTGTCTTTTATAATTATAATATAATTTAATGGTCATATAATTCATATGTTCTCACAATATTGTGGAAGAACCGCAAACTGCTGTACTCGGGTTTCTTGAGTACTCTCTCCTGTCCTGTCGCATTCTGACTCAAACCACTTGGAGAATGTGCTATTCTGCTTGTCAGACAAAATATAAAAACTATAAACCCAAAAATGAGACACTGAACTGGCCTTAGATGAATAGTGTTAAGGAAGAATAGTGCTCTTAGAAAACTGTCTCTTGAACTCGGGACTTGCCTGAGTTTAGTGTTGCACTTGACAGTTTTAGTAATGCCACGATGTGATGTCTTTGAAAGAAAGCCACGCTAACTCTGAATGAATTAATTTGGCCTCAGAGCTGATGTCTGTCTGTCTGTCTACTGGAATGTCTCCAACACTGTGCAAACTTCGCATTTTAGAGACGGCGCTTAAGCAACTTTTAAACCTTGCCCTTCGCTGTGCCATTTTGTGTTGGCAGTGCTAGCATGGGGGATTACTTTGGTTACACCACATAAGACATGAAGGCATCAGGCAGTTTTTATAATCAGATTAATGACTGGAAGTATGTTAGATTTTTATTGACTCCTCCTTTCAAAGCAATGTAGGTGCTCTTTTGGAGCCTATATCTATCTCGCTATATAAACATGCAAGAATAGCCTATAAGGCGGCAGATGTCAATGCTTCTCTTCTAATGGTCAACGAATTGTCACAAAATACTAAAAGGGCACGTACTCTTCTTTTTGCATAATACACCTCTTGTGCGTGTTCCAATTGACCTCTGCGGGCTTGCATAATTTATGAATAAATGTATTGGCCGCTGTCCTCGTATATACAGTCTCTTTCTAGGAGAGGTGCTGGCACTTGGAATCTTCTGCAGAACGACCGCAATCCTCAGTTCGGCACGGGCGTAGCAAACTCTGGCATTTCAGAGAGTTTCTCTGCTCTGCAAACAGTGAATTGAAAGAATTCACGTCCCTTTGGTTAAGTCAAACTAGGCGATTAGCTGAAGAGGGGAGATACCACTTTAGTTGGAGCCAATTCTGCCCTGCTTGTGAAAGCAAGCTCAAAAAAACCCCCCAAAATTTCTGTGGTCCAAATTCTAGCACTGCCAGTTTTGTTTCCATTTAAATGTAAAGCACTGAGCAGCTGAGAAGTGTGGTTGTTGATGGATTAAGCTCCAAGAAATCGGCAGAGATGGCAGGGTCTCTTCCGTGTTCTGTCAGTCTTGAGCGCGAGCAGCAGAGGTGACTCGTTTTTAGTGAGCCGCTATGAAAGCAATGGTGCAGAGTTTTCATGCTGTAGCCCGGTGCCTGTTTTGTTGTCACCTGGTTTATGCAGGTGAGACTTGCTGTGGTTTGTTTTTCTCCAGGGATCTATTAGTTTTGTAGCCTAACAGAAGTAAAAGCAACTGAAGCTAGATCAGGAGAGAACCTCGTGCAGACTCTCCTTTAGAGCCCTTTGAGCCTATTTTGCTGTTGGCATTCAAACAGTATTAAAAAAATGAAAAAGAGTTTGCTGCTTCTGTTTGATTATCAAACATTCTTCAAATGTACCGCTAGTGTGTTGAGACGATAAAAGCGCGATGTTACATATAAAATTGTGCTCTTACATCTGTAAAGGGCTTCTGAAGTGCTATGTAATTAGGTATTAGCATGCATTCTTACAAACTGACTGCTGTGTTTTTTCTGTATTTATGTTGTTTTCAGAATACACAGATGAGAATGCCCTGATTCCTAAGAACTCATCGGTAATTGTGAGAAGAATCCCTGCTGGAGGAGGTAAAGCTACCAGCAAAAGACATGTTCTGTAAGTATCCATAAAGCATTGGCTTCTTTGTTAGGGGTTTCAGCCAGTTAACTTTTTAAAGGATACTAGTTTACAGAGCCATTCAGATTGTATCTTTCTTGTTCAAGCTGCTGGTAATTTTTGTTGTCATGGGTAGATTTTCATATATCTGTCCCAAAGTAGACTTAGATTTTTAGGCCTTCTGGGGCACGGGGCTCCAATTCCAACAATGGTAACTTTAGGGTGATTCTGTTGGGTTTGTTCAGAGCCAAGGTGTAGATCCTGTTTCCTCTACGTGGAGAGATTCCTTATTATATGTGTTTGCTTTCATTGCTTTTATAGTAAAGACAGATACACATTATAGTGTAAAATTATAATTTCTTCCCATCTCAGAAGAGTCTGATTCTCGGTGTTTGACTATTTCTTGTGTTTGGGGGGGAGGGATATGGCAGGTGTTCTTATGCCCCAAATCTGGGGGTTTTGCATGCTAGCCGTACAGGAAGGACCAAGGGTGGCCAGCTGGCGAACCACGCGGACAAGTTTCCTTTTAGTTTCCTAAAGGCCGTGCCCATTTCAGGCAAGAGGAAAAGAACAACATCCTAAAGTGTATTGCTTTTTGTGCGAGTGTGATGAAGGAATAGTTCATGTAATACTACTTAATCCTTTCCAAACTTGAAACTCAGTAAGCAGTTTAGCATGTTACCAAATGTTAGTAGTTAACTTTCTATGTTTGTTTTTACCCTGAGCTGATATCTGTGCTCCACGTTTAATTCTGTATTCCCAAGATTTCCAGAGGACAGAGAAACAGGGGTATTGATGAAAATTACAGCTATTCAAATACACTCCTGACTACAGGAATATTACTGCCACTTATGTATTCCTAGAGCCCAGTTCTATATCAGCTACATTAGCATTGTTTGAATGGTCGTGTTCTCCAGCCTTCTTAAAGTTACACCTCTCCACCACAATTAGTCGATTTTAGTAGCTTGTGGGTTTGCCATGTATTTGTAACATTGGTTGTCAAAAAATAGACTGATGAGTTACAGTGTGTCTGGGACAAACAGCGCAGCAGCGTCCTAGTACCCATGAAGCATTTGCAAGCAAACCCCCCTCAATTTATGTGGCTCTGCGTGTAAACATTGGGCATATTACTGCAGTAGTTGTTGAAGTGCTTTCAGGCACTCCCTAGTAATTCTGGACACCACAGCACTGTGCTTATAAACATGGCCGTGTTTGGGGGTTAATTTAAATATGTATGCTTAAACATACCTTGCCAATGCATCCTCCATTTCTGGTGGATGGCATCCTCTCCTGGTATTGCAGTGCTGCCCTAAAAGGAGAGGGTCGATGCTGCTAGCATCAAAGATCAAATGGATACCTGTGTGTGAGGATAACGAAAGAATGGCACTGTTGTTCATTGAAAATTAACCAGGCGGATTAGGTCTCTGTTCCTTCAGCTGGAACAATTGCAGAAACAACTGGTAGAGCAGTTAATGTTTGGGAATGATGAATGCGTGCTGTAATGGTGGAGAGGCCTTCAAAAATGTGCTAATCGCCTTGTAGTATGTTCTTCGGGTAAATGAATGAAGAAACCATTATGTGGTAATCTAAAGTGGTTCCTTCTACATCCTCATCTTCGGGAGGTCTGTGGCTGTAATTGCGAGCCTCGGTGGTGTTCTAGCAGTGGCAGGAAGCATGAGCCTTTCTAATTGTAGATCAGTTCCACAGCAGCCTTTGAATCGCCTCCGCTCATGGGACACTTTGGATGATGCATGAATTGTTTGTAACGATATCAACGGTTGCATGTCTGATCCATGATGAGCAGCATGCAGATACAGATCAATGAGTATGTGGAATCTCAGCAAGTTTTCAAATGTAATCAGTATTTCCTAGAACGTCGTAGCATTTTCAAGATTACCTTAAAAGCAAATTCTGGCAATTCAGACTTTTTTTTTTTTTTTTTTTTTTTTTTGGTCACAGGGCTCATAAATCACTGAAAATCTTAGGATCTCCTTTCAGGTGACATTTCTACTACTATTTTTAATCAATATCGCATAGGTAACACATGTAGCATTTTGGCACTTTAATGGCTAAGTATGGTAGACATCTGAACACAGTGCTTGGGCTTCCACAAAGAAACTCTCTTCTAAAGGCTGTGTTGCTGACAGTGGTGTTACTTCTTTGTCAGATGACTGATTTTTTTTCACTTAAGTAAACTTGCACTTCAAAGTGTCTAGCCTATCACTGTTCTTTCTTAGGAACTAGAGTACTCTATCTGGTACCTATTTGTGATACTAGGGAAATACAGATGGGCTAAAGTTACCTTTGTATTTTGATGGTTGATTATTTAAGAACACAAAACTGTAATACTGACTTCATATTTTTGATACGTAGCAGAGACAAAATATCTGAGGGCTTCCACTTTCACTGTTGTGGTCTGTATCCGTAAGTCTTAGAGTAATTGGTGACAAAGTAGACATGGGATTTTGAAGGGGTTTTTTTACTTGCACTGAATGTGCCAAGAGGGAACAGTTTATGTATATGAATAACTTTCCACATTCAGTAGACTCTCAGAACATAATGTGTTGATGTTCAGGTTTTATGATCTGTTTTCACTGCTTTATGTTGGGTACGAGTGCTTTAAGTTCTGATCACCTTTATTATTTCTTCTAGAAGTCGAACTGAGCCAGTGAGTGGAACATCAAAAGCAGTATGTAAAACCACAAGTTCACACTTTTTTCTACACACTGCACTTAATTCTAAATCATGTATTAGTTTTCCAAACATTAACTGAATATATTTTCCAGTCAAACATAGTATATGTTGTAAATACAGCGTATTTGATTCAGCATAGTAAAAACTGAGTAACACCATCATTTGCACGGTTCCCATGTGAATATTGGCATTGGTGCCTAGCGATGCATTGTATTTCATATTGAATACGTTAGATTATTTCCTGAATGACTTTGTGTGGCACAGATATTGTAGGATCATTTTTGGATCATGTAGGTTCGAGGTTTGCACAACTGACCATAGTGCCCTGTTCAATACCGGTCTGCCTACACCTAGTCATATGCATGTTTGTATAGCTTGTGTGTGCTTTTTGTTTCTTGCCACAAACATTGTTTGGAGTGTGCCTTTTGCCATTTTCACATTTTATCACTTAGCTTTTGTTTTTAAATGGTTTTTTCCTAACTGGCAAAAAATGGGGGGGTTCCAACAAATACCAAACCCAACATATCCCATAGATTTTGAGGGCAGTTCTGTGCAGCTAAATGATTCTTTTTCATGTCCTTAACTAGTTGGGCATTTGTTCCTAAAGCTGTATAATTGAAGTGAAATTGTTTGGGCCCCTCTGGGTCCATAAATGTGTTTAATAGGTTGCCATGAATATAAATATTGTTGCTACACAAAGTGGTATTCTCAAGTTCTGCATTGGATCTCTCCACTTTATCTGATGAAGCAGTTAATAGTTTGTCTGCGAATGAAAATATCTGAAAGCCAGTGTACAAATTTTGGCACAAGGTTAGAGCCTTGTCGATCTCCAGCGGGTCTGGGTATTACAGTTTCTTTTCATTAACCACAGAGGCACTCCAAAGCTGTCATAGGTTTGGACTCTGTTTTGAGCAAATACAAATCACAGTAGGTGGGAAATATCTCTTTCAGTGACACTCAGAGGATATAGTGCAGACTTTCAGACTACAGGAGAGGTTAACTATTGCTGTGTTTTGAGTGTGGAACTTGAATATGTATTTAATTTTTTGTGAACAGGTTGATGAGTCTTCTGCACCTACTTCTCTGGCCCAGCTTATGAAGGTATATACAAATTCTTGTCAAGTAATAAAAAATAGTATTTGCTTCATATTTTTAAATCTTAGACTGTGATCTATAGCTGGATAACTGTTGTCATGTGAACAAAATTTTAATATAATTTTTAATAATTTAAAGTATTTATTTTGACTTTAAAATGTCTGTATACTTTGATACTATTCTGTAACAAGTAGTTCCCAGTGTGGGAAGATAGAAGGGGAGCACCTTATCAGCCCCAACATGATGTTGCAAATTACTCACCTTCAAGACACAAAGAAGAGGCACTTCAGAAGCTGTTTACCATTTTTCCTATGTTTTGTTAATTTTGCATTGGAAACTAAGACAATTTTCACAGAAGAATTTAGTTGGCTGTAAGTTATGGATGTTTCAGGGGGATTTGCAACAGCCAGAAGAGACGCGTTTCTGTCACATGGACAACTGCATGGCTATTTCTGAATTTCTAGTCATTATAGTTATAGGTCCATTCTTTGAATGCTTCACAATTTCATAAATTGTAGTGTATGTACAGTGGGCAACACAATCTGATTTGTTTGAACGCAGACTGTGTAAGTTGTGTAAACGTACCTAATGGCTTGTAGGAATATACCAATGGGCATGTGTGGCATATTAGCAGTCGTGACCTTCTGAAACTGTGGTAATGCCCTGTTTTCCTATGGAACTGCCTGCATTCTTTCCTCAACTGTGTGTAACTTTGTCTGAGGAAGCACTAATGACTGCACTTTGTGTGAAGGCGTAGCGCTAGCCAATTAAATTTCTAGTCTTTAAAGCTGCACAAATTAGAGAAGGCAGGGCCTCACACAGAGGAGCTAGTTCGTTCTCAAAATAAAGGCTGGAGTCCATTTCCAAGGAAGAGAAATCTCTTCCCACTGGTAACTTCTCACCTGTCTGACTGCAGAAATTAAATTCTGTAAATTTGGGGGGAAAAAAAAAAATTAGATTGGAAGGTAGCCACCAAAAGAAATTGGTCTCCATTAGTGCTGTCCCTACACGTGTGCTTGGTTCTGTAAACTCATGTGAAGTTTTACTCTAAAATGGGAAAAACTGTCCAAGTGGTCTACACATCTAAGCTTTTGAGAAAATTTAAGCATTTCAGAAAAATGCAGGAACGTGACATAAAGCAGCTCAAAACTGCTACTCTAACCTCTTTAGTGCAGACTGGCTAGCATGGAGGCAATGTGTTGTAAAAAGTTTTCTGGTTTATCATTACTATGTATTAAATGCCATATTTGAATTTTGTTCTATTCCTAGTAATGTTTTGTGGTTTGGGGATGTGTTTTGTAAAACGCTTGGATTCAAACAAATCAGTTGATTATCTGTAAAGTTTTCTGTAAATGTTAATGGCAGTGATTTCATAGATGTCAAACTGGCTTATGTTGCTGTTGAGAAAAAGCTGTGTATATGAAAGAACCATTTAATAAACTGTAGAAACTAGTTGGTTGCTTTTGTGAATGAATGCATGTAAAACCAAACACAAGCGGCTGCTCTGAATGAGAGGTGCTTGAAGGTCCACGTCATTTACAGTCACTCCCTTAGACCCTGCTTGTATCTGGAATCGTGTGTAATAAAAACTTTTGAGCAAATGCTACTAAAAAAAATAAATCAGCTGACTTCAATAATTTGAAGATATAATTCTGCAGAAGGCTTATATTACAAACTGTATGTTACAAAGAACAGTCAACTGGAAAAAAACTGCAGGTTTTTTTCTTACTCTAGTTAAATCACTTAATATGAAGAAGTGAGTGGGGGGAACATGCAGTTTGGACTGCCTGCAGCACATGATGGTCAAATTTCTACTGAAAAGAATCTTTTGTCTTGCTGAGGGATTGTAAAAAGTTGGATGCCTTTTAATGCTTCTGTGTTTGAAGCTGAATTTCAGCAAGCAAAACCAACTGCCCTGACTCTTAAGTTGTATGTCCTTTTAGTGCTGTAAAATGTAAATAATGATACTTGCATACATCTTTCTCAATTAAATGTACAGTGGGTATCTTCTTGTTCAAATAGTCTGGAGCTTAAAAATCAGCTTAAAAATACTAGATGGTATAATTTTTTCTACAGATAGCTTCAGTCCATGTGGGACAAAATTGGATTGGTTACACGAGTCTTTATGTAAGGTACAGCTGAGTCTAAAGGTTTGAGTGCTCGGGAACGCTATTTTCAAGTAGGTTGACAGGCACATAAACACCCTGTCATGGCGTAAGGACTCCCCAGAACATCTCCAGGATAACTGTATTTTATAGAAGCAGCTGTTCTCCTGCAACCTCCGCTAGCGTTGTGCTGCTCTTTACAGGATGGGATGAGTGGTGTTGTCTTTGGCTGTGTGTGCTTCAATGTGTTCCTAACGTGTGTGTCAAATCATTACCTGTTACGCAGACTGCGGATCTGGCTGAAGCCAACGCTTCCGAAGAAGATAAAATAAAAGCTATGATGGTCCAGTCTTGCCAGGCATATGATCCAATCGAGTAAGTTTTGATAATGTCCAATCTGTTCTTTGAAGACTATGGAAAAAATGCAGAGATGTTTGTTTCAACAAGAGAGACACATATATACCTTTTTTTTCCCTTCCCCAAACCTTTCAGTTACATGAAGAAACCCTTGGGTCCACCTCCACCATCATATATTTGCTTTCGTTGCGGGAAACCTGGCCACTACATAAAGGACTGCCCAACGACTGGGGTAAGATTGTGGGGGACTTCTGGCGTCACTGAGTTTTGAATTTTTTTACCTTGGCAGTTACGTAACAAAGGCATGAATACTCATATTTTCTCTTTTTTGTTTCTCTTGGGGCGAAATACAGAGGTTATATGGCAATGTTGCAAAGCCCTTCAAAATGCAAGGGAAACCTGGAATTATAAATGTAAAATTTTCTTTGTTTTAGGTCACAGAGATTAAACATATTCATAGGAACTTTCATGCATATTTTTAGATATTTCACTATTACTGGAAATTTTTCTGGTTTTCACTCTTTTTGATGACAGTTCACAGTTTTTAGTGTTTTGTATAAAACCAAGATGTTTCTGTTGACCCTATCTGTCGAATATTTCTGTGTTTTAATTGCACAAGTCTCTGGTTTAGTATTGCTGCCATTTAAGGTTAGTCACTGAATGTATATGCAGGAGGTAAGAATTCAACCTCGGTATCTCGATGGTGACTGTAAGTTTCCCCGGTGACTGACCGAGAGCCCTGAAGTAAGCTCTCACCTGAACTGCGCTTTGGAGGAGGAGCGGGTTTGTGTCTCTTCCCTGAGCGGGTGGTGAGCTCAGAGGTATTTCACCATTAAGGAACCTGAAGGCAAGCCAAAGAGTGTTGGCTGAGTTCAAAACACTGCTCAAGCCTTTTGAACATCCTGGCTATATTCATTTAGGAAAATAAGTATTTTAGTTGAGCAACCCTTACGCTAGGTAGAAGGAGAGGATTAAAGGCTTACGCTACTTAAAATAACCATTGAAATGTCATTTTGAGTGTGGGTCCTAAGATGAGATATCTCTGCATTTATTTTCTCTTCACAGGACAAACATTTTGAGTCTGTTCCCAGAATTAAAAAGAGCACAGGAATTCCAAGGAGTTTCATGATGGAGGTGAAAGATCCCAATACAAAGGGTGCTATGCTGACAAACACTGGAAAATATGCAATACCAATTATTAATGCGTAAGTATGGAATTAATTGGACTGACCAAACACTGAACAAGAGAAACCATGCGTAAATGTCTGCGTGGCAATAGAACCAAGTTGGCTGGCATCCGTAGTTATGGGGAAGGAAGCATTGTCATTGTATCTTAGCCTTAAAATCTGTGATACTTTCTCATATTAAAATAGAGTGGTCCCACTGTTCATGCCCCTGGAAGTTGGCTGAACTCGTGGTATGCTAAGAATCAGTATTTCTGCAAAAGATTTCAGCAGTGTTTAAGGTGGAGTCATTCTCTTTGAAAACTCATTTTGCTTCTGTTTGACATATCAAAGGCTTCTTGCAAAATTTAGCAAATAGCTGTTGGACAGAGATTGCCTCCCCTCTAACTTGTATCAAATCCCACGTGTGAAACAGACTGAAGTTTTCCTGTTGCTACAAACTAAGAAAATGCTATTGTGTGCTGACAAGAGTGGCTGTTTTGAAACGCACTTGGTAGCACTTCTGTTTTTCAGCCATGGATCTCCCTTTGTAGAAGCTATAACAGAGACTTTCATTTATAAAATGTCATTACTCAGAGACTAACTTCATCCCGAGCCTGCGCTTTGTGTTTACCCTCTGGCAAAGGAGAGGTGGGATTCATTTCACCTGATTTCTAGCTGTCAAAAAATGACTTTTCTAGTCTGAGCTAATTTCTGAGTTGATCCAATGAATGGGAGAGTTCTGCAGAAGGAAAATTGTCCCCCCCCTCCCTCTTCTGGTGTTGTGCCTATAGAAAAGTAGTTTAAACTAAATGCCTATGATTTAGAAGGCTAATGCGGAGTTAGAAGAATGCCATCTATTCTCTTCCTTTGATAAAATACAAAGCTTGGGAAAGTTTGCCTTCACCCATCTTTAACTTTTTTTCTTCTTCCTTTCCCCCATCCCACCCTCCAGGGAAGCGTATGCAAGAGGAAAGAAGGAAAAGCGTCCCTTTTTACCAGAGGAGCCCTCCTCCTCCTCCTCAGATGATCCTACTCCAGATGAATTGTTATGTCTCATTTGTAAAGATATAGTGACTGATGCCGTGGTTATTCCCTGCTGTGGAAACAGTTATTGTGATGAATGTAAGTGCTACTCCCATGTTTGTCAATTCCAAACATCACATCTGATCTTCTGAAAGCAGAAAAAGGAGATAACGAAATTACTTTCTAATCAGTTCTATTTAATACTTAAGTACACCCTGAATAGGAAAGGACTCTGATCCTGTAAAGGCAAAAAAAAAAAAGGCAGAAAGCTTGTTTATGCATCTAGTTAAATCCTCTTTACATGCAGAAGGATGAGTGTGAGAAGAGTGCATAATTGTGCAGGTGATTACAGTATTAGATCTTGAATGCATTTAGTTTGTCCGCAGCCCTTTCTCTCATACAAAATTATATAGGCAACTCCGGTGACTTACTGCAGTCTGCAACAAACAGATATTTAGGCATTTAATGCGCATTCTTCTCCACGGGAGAGCTGCTTAAAACCTTCAGAACTCAAACCTACTAATGGCTTTTTGATGTGTGTTTTGTTCATTAACCTTGAGGTTGGTGACTTCTCACTGTACCAGGTAGTGGAAAGATGATGAGTCGAAACACCAAGATACAGTCTACTCGACATCTTCAAATGTTACAACAGTGAAAATAAAACTGTGCAGTTATTTGCTGCATACTAGAAATTGTTTACGCTATTCAACAGCTATAGCTTCATGCTCTCAATTCAAGACCATATTCACCCATTAATGACATACGTCTTTTTATAATTGATTAGAACCCCCAAAATTTCCCTAGGTTGGCTAAAAACTATTTTGATCATTCTAATGATTCACAGGTATTAGAACAGCATTACTGGAATCTGAGGAGCACACATGCCCAATGTGTCATCAGACAGATGTTTCTCCTGACACCTTAATTGCCAACAAGTCCCTCCGCAAGGTAACATGATGACTTTTACGTATACTGTTTGTAAGAAAAGTCTCTTTGTAAGAAGCTGAAAGGGAAGAAAATATTAATTAATAAAAATTAAATATTAATAAATAAATAAATGATGATGACTGTTACACCTCCTGCAGCTCTGGTGACTGCCACCGAACAATCCACATCTTCCTCTCTGTCAATCAGCAGTTTGTTGGAAGTGAAGGTAAATTTTATTTTTATTTTAATATTTTTTATTAATTAATATTTTTATTATTATTTATTTAGCCTTAAGCAAGGCTAAATTGAATAAGGCTACATTTACTTTTCAAACGCATTATCTGTTGCTACAGAAGCTTACAACTCTTTAGAGACGACCTGGTAAATTCAGATGACACTTTTGTTTAACATGATTGCTCACTTTCAAATTTCGTGTTAACACTGAAGTACTTTGAATACAGACACTCGGAGTTACCAGTCATCAACATCAGTGTTTAAAGTGATGTGCTGATACATCTGCACGGAAATACACAAGTAATTTTACGCTGTGGAGGCCTTTGTTCATGTATCTACTGAAGTTTCATATTACCTTTTCGTAAATTCTTTTCTGCCTCCAGGCTGTAAACAACTTCAAAAATGGAACTGGCTACACAAAAAGGCTCCGTCAGCAGATTCAGCAGCACCAGCAGATGATGACTGTTACACCTCCTGCTGCTCTGGTGACTGCTGCTGGACAATCCACATCTTCCTCTCGGTCAATCAGCAGTTTGTTGGAAGAGAAGGTAAATTTCATTTCAACGTATGCTGTGATTCTTGTGGTTTAGTAGAGCTCATTTTCCAACTGTTTGCATTTATTTACAACGGCTATCAGGTTCCTGCACAAAGACAACCAGCATTACCAAGTCTTGTGGGCCCTCGAGGACAATCAATACCCTCAACTGGTAAGTAACTAGAACTTTAGAATTTCTTTAAAGAATTATCTTCAGATAAACTGAATGGGATTTTTTTGTTTTTCCACTCCCACTCCAAAAGGTCACCCAATGACAGCCAGTGCAGTTCGCTCAGCAGGTGGCAGACCAGGCTGGGAACGGTAAGTATTCTACAGAAATTCAATATACTCCTACTTGTAACCTGTGAAAGGAGGTCGTAACACATAACTTACACAACAGCTGATTTATAGTGACATAAGTATGCACAGATAGTTGTGGAGACTACAAGTGGTAATTAATGGCTTACTGGCTTAATTTGAATTGGCTTTAACAAAGGGGATCTGTGCTTGCAGTAAGATTATTTAAAATAAAACTCCAGTACATGATTGAAAAGACGACTCTGAAAAATGACCACTTTTTGAGGAGATCATCATTACATAGAAAAATTAAATATTATTAAAGAATCAGATGGAAAGCCACTCTTTTGATTACTGGCTGAACAGGGCTGAAGAAATTGATCTCCCAAGAGAAATCAGCCTCCGACATTCTTTCTTTAACAACTTAGTTGATACTGATTGAGAAAATTATTGGAAAAGTCAATGCTGTTACTTTATCACCATTTGGAATTTCTTCAATTTAGTCATCTCAAACAGCCAAGCTGCTTTCTCTCAGTTGGAGAGAGAGCAGTCTCTTTTATCTATTACTGCCGTGTCAAGTTAGTCCTTCGGTTTTTTATAGAGAGATTGTAAGGGTGCATTGTGTTTATAAAATCTTAAAGATAAATTGAAACAAAGACCAGGATCCATCCCACAGATTGTCTAAAACCTCCAATTCAGCAAGCAAGAAAATAACAGTTCAGGGACAAGAACAAGCCAAATACATCATCATGCGGCAACAACGTAGGAAGCATATGTGGAAGTTAAACTGAGTATAGGAGAGAAGAGTGAGGGAACTGTTGGGGGTGAGGATGAGGAAGGCAAGTATGAGGACCAAGAAACAAGTGTCATCTCAAATGAACAGAAAGTAGGGAGAGAAATGCGTAAGTTGAGAACAAGAAGTGCTCGTCACCATGCTCCCGCTTCATTCGGCTTCCTCGTTAAAATCAGGGCAGAGTGTAACAGTGACACACGTGTTGGGGTTTCTTCAGAAGTTCAAACCAACGACGCCTGCACAGTGAAGGTACCCAAAGGACTCAGGCCCCAACACTGCCAGCATCAACACCCGTCTCTGTGCCTGTGCCTCCATGTCCCTCGTATCATCCACCTGCCCAGGCACTTCTCTTCCACCGGGGTACCACCACCACCGTTTACTCCTCAGTTTCCATCTGGTCAGCCTCCATCTGCTGGGTACACTGTCCCCTTTCCAGGATATCCCCCAGCTCCTGCAAACATGTCATCAGCTTGGGTACCAGCAGCAGTACCAACAGCTCATTCAAATGCCACCCCAACAACACACACACACCTCCTTTGTCTAGAGAGGGGTTTTACAGAGAACAACGGAGACTTAAAGAGCAGTAAGTATTTGGCTCAATGGCATTGCGTTGTTTTTCATTTTTGTATCTCGGTAGCATATCAGACTGCAGTTACACCAAAGTGCATCTGACATAAGCAAAAATGACAGTGTCTTTTTTTCCAATATGCTTTCTCATTGCAGATGATAAACATCCAACACCAAACCAAGACAAATGTAAATTCTAAAACTTTCTCTAAAACTTGCAGGAATTCTAAACTGGTTTTGCTTAAATAGGACCTTTGCCATTTGCACGCAGTATGCCTTCTCTCATATTGGCCATGTTTTGTTTTTTGATGTCTTTTTGTAATAAAGGTAAAACTATAATTGTAGTAAATGTCAAAGTTATTTTAACAGTTACAAGTCCAAACTTGATGAGATTACAAATGATTTTGCTAAGGAATTGATGGAATATAATGAGATTCAAAAGGAGCGTAGGCGTTCGTTTTCCATACTTTACAAGTCTGTAATGGAGAAGCAGATTGTCCAGAAGAATCAGGAGGAGTTCCACTCCACCTCTCTATCGTTAGATGGACTGGATGATCCAGGGGATTAGCAGCGGTAGGAGTTCCATATGTAGGTTACTCGCTCCAATATGGCAGAGATGACAGTTGCCCAACAGTTATAATTTTGCAGCAGTTGTTAAGGAGCAGATGTGTCTTTTACTAAAGCTTCTCTGTAATGACATCCTTCACCTCCTGAAAGCCATGAGGAGGCCAGAAACTGAAGAGTTGTAGTTGCTGGATTTTCTGCATCTCCCTACTCTGATTTGAACCATTGCTTCAAAGCTCTTCAGAGGAGATATGCAAGACAAATTGTCTTCATTTCCTCTTTTGTCTGTCTCATGTGGATAGACGGATAGATTTTAACCTGGCCTGCAGACTGGAGGCTTTCACTAGTATTTTCTTGTCATTGTTAACTATTTCTTAGGAATTAAAAGATCAGACTTCTTTGTAAGGAAATCTTAAATTGATGAAGGAGTTTGAGAGGAGAGATGATGCTAACAAACGTATGTGGAAAATAAAAGAAAAAGTTGTGAAGAAAAAACCCAGGGTAGCTGATGTTTTCTATCCCCAAAAATCACCTGGGCAGGAGTCTGAATAGCTCTCTATTAGTAATGCTGTCAGTATCTTCCCTAGAGTAATGGCATTGAGTCATATTACTAGATATGACTTTTCTTGAAATGTGGTCACTATCCTTGCTTCGAGCTAGAGGTATGTGCAAAATGTTGCTAGGACATCTGGCTAGAAATGGTGATTAAATAGCCCCGTACGTAGGATTGCCGTACAAGTATTTTGCATCCTGGGTGACTTGCCAAGTAAGTAGTGAAGTTAAATAGACTAAACTGGCATTTTAAAATTGAGCTTTACTGTCTTTGGGCTAAATCATGTTTTCTTGATGTTTGATAGTGCCCTGTAGCCATTAAGACTTGCTCTTTTTGCATCTCACCGCAACAAAAATGATTTGCAGTGCATGGAGCTGCAGAGCATATGGAGAGGAAAAAAAACCCCACACACCAAATTTGGGAGGAAAAAGATTGGGGAGAGTGACTGTTTTAAATTAACATCATTTTTTTTGTGTGTTGTGTTTTCTTTAAGGTCCAAGTCTCCCTGCAGTGCTTCATCAGTGCTGCTGTATCCACGAAGAGGCAAAGAGAAGAGGCGTAACAATCGGTCTAGGTCAAGGTCACATGGTTATCACCGGTCAAGGTCTCCAGTACGTAAAGGCCAGTCTCCCACTGAACAGACTACACCTCAAGGGAAAGAAGGAAGGGAGGATTTTAACAGATACAAAGAAATTCCACCTTAAATTGTTTATGTTCTTATTCATCTTCCTATTACGTCTATAAAAAATTTTTGAACTTGTGCATGCTCATTATTTTGAAAAAAGTACACAACATCCAATAGCTTTTCTCAGTGTTTAGCTACAGCTGCTAATCTTTCCAGAGCAGAGCTATGCTGTAAGACCTTTTTTTTTTTGGTAAAGACAGCAAGAGAAATCACGAGAAAAGATTTGCCCCGTAATAGTCCAATTAAGTAGAAATTCCAATGACTGCAAACGTGACTTTAAAGGAACTCCATTGGGCTAATAGTGTGATGTTCAGAAAAGCTCACTGTGGTGACTGGCACAGTAGATGAGAAATTGGCTTAGCTGTAACTCGAGTCTTAAACTGATTCAAAGGAAAAAAAACCAACAACCAAACAAAAAACAACAACAAAGAGAGAAAGCAAGGATTTAAAAGACCAGACTTTGTGCCCGATATTGCTCATTTATATCAGTTACCAGTGTTTGTGTAAAGCTTGTGGCTGGAGATTGGAACGTTCTTGCTAACCCCGATTTTAAGGCTGCAGCGTAATAGCATGCAACGAAGGCAAAACCAGCCAAGGTGCTCTCAGGAACAGCAGTAATGTGCATTATACAGCACCTTTATCGCAAGCTGAACAAGGACAGGATAACACAGAACTCCCTTTGGGAAATGCATTCAAATCATGTTGAAGATGCTGAATTCAAGACCCCACTGTATTAGCTCCTGGTGTCACTCAAAACTGAACAGCTACCATCTGCCTATGTGAACAAGACATGGATGGATGCCAAAGGCAGAGTGGCACCGAGCTGCTGGCTCCCTCGGGGCTGCAGGCCCCACACAACAGGGCTTTCTCAGCAGGGAAAAAAAGGTCATTGTGCTCATTTTCTGCATTTTCTGTTCTTTCTCCAACATATGTGCTAAGGCTGTACAGACTGATGTGTGTCTGGGAGAGCTGACAGAGGATCAGCAGCAGGCAGATAGCTCTACCCGCCACAGGAGACGGGGCTCCTTCACACATCAGCTAGTGTTGAGACTGGTGTGTACGTTCGTCAGGGGCACGGCTGAGGCACACTCGCCCATGCAGAACCTTACGGGAGGGCTGGCTGGGCTACACCTGTGTCACAGGGACAGCGGGCAAGTATGCCGAGATTTTGAACACAAGCCACTTGTCAACATTCAATCCAGAGAAAATCCATGACTAAAAAAACTAACCAGCCTAAATGGCTTCCTGTTAGGCAGCAGACTCTGGATGAGATTTCCTATAGAAAGCTGAAAACTACTGTTGTAGCTTATTTGCTATTGTTATACAGTCATCTGTAAGCATCGTCAGTCCTTTTCTCCTGCTCACCTTTCTCTATTGGATGTATGCTACTTTGCCCTTCCTTTTCCTACGCTACAGCAGTTGCCACGGGATTTCGCCACCTGCTAATCCCAGGCTCCTCCACTGTGCTCCCTGAGGGCAGTAGGGATTTCCTCCTGGGAATAGTCAGTGTGGCCAACGGCAGCTGCTTGGGGAAGTAGCAGGCAAGAAAATGAAGCCACCACACATTACGAACCATAACTTCATTTCCTCTACATTTCTGGGCATATGCTCCCTTTGCTCTCATAAAGTTCCTTATTTGAAAGGGCCTGACCAAACAGAACACTTCAACATTATCGCTAGAAATCCAGGACAAACAGATTCACCTGTGCATTCCTCTATCTCTCAGGAGAAAGATGCTGTGTTTTTAGGTCACGATCTTTGCCACATTACGGCATGCCATCTCCAGGCATCTGAACACTTTGAACTGAGCCAAAAACCACCCCAAGCTAAGACCAGGAGGAACGCCACAAAGCAGCACCTGTTTTAAGCTGATGCTTTGTATCTAGTCCTAGAGGCAACAGACAAAACCACCAAATCGTAGGCAATCCCTTTCCCAAATTAAAGCACACTACACGTTCCTTGCCTTGCCTTCCCAAAACGAAAGCTTTAGTGAAGTGCTTAGTGTATAAGTGAGCATTTCTTCACAGCACAGGGCAGAAATAATGACTATGCCTGTTGCTCATTTTTGCATACAAGCGGATTCGTGACTCACCGCAGACTGCTGACTTCTGCGTGGTGGGATGCATTGGCATGTACGCCACTGGAAAGAAGGAAAAAAAAAAAAAAAAAAGGTCAGTCTCAGCACCAGCAATGGTCGGAAGCAACACGCACAGCTAGGCAGACAATAAATAGCACCATCAATGACAGGGGAACAGTGACATTTTCCACTCGTCATGAATTCTGTTTGCTGAACTTGACAAAAGTTGGCATGGCTGTTGGAGGGATGGCCCTTACACACTGTACACTTGGAAGTCTTACCAAAAAATTATGTTTCTCTCTGCTCTCTGAAGCAGCACTTCAAACAAACTGCATTCTGAAAGCTTTGGTACACAGACTGATACTTCATTTCATCTCTGTAATCAGTGTTAATATTACTTACCTATATCAGCAGAGGCATTACACAGGGAATTTCTCTGGCATCTTAGTTCAGGAAAGCAAACTATGCTACAGGACATGACTGAAAAAAAATGTGCTAAAGCCCTACGGAAACTGATGCGATGTGATAATGGCTAAGTGCTAAAATAAGGCTGGTGGGTTCTCCTGCTCTAACAGAAAAAGACTCCGACTGATCTCAGTGGTGTTTCCATGAGCCTTTAAGTGCCTTTTACATAACCTGGAAACCCACTGCTCCATTGATTTTCAGAATACCCTAAATGCAATGGAACAATACAGTATCTCTCACTATTGCCATGGACAAGTTACTTGAAATCTCACATCCATTCCCTCTCAACTCCCACATGTCCCCATATACCATTCGTTTCTCTATTTTCCAAATGGCCCTGAGGGAGAGGGGAAAAAAAGTTAATTGAATCTCAATAACCGAGATGATTTTCTTTTACTTGAATGTGCAAAATCATTTGGAAAGTAGTAAAAAAGACTTCCAAATCTTTCTTCTCATGTGACAGACTTATTTTGCACAGAATTGCAAAGCAGCAGTGGTTCCCATAGTTATCTCCTCCTTGAGATAACATCAACAGAAACCAAAACTGTCATCCTGTCCGAGGAACAGTAATTCAAAAAAAGAGCTGTAACAAGGTCCTCAAACTGCCATGTTCCTGCAGCACTGACCTGGGAGATCCTCTCGGCTTTGCATCACCTGTAAGCTATGCTGACGCTGCTACAGAGGGCCGTCCTTCACAGCACCAAGCAGTTGCCCTTGGGGAGACATGCTTTCTTCTTCCCCCTCTCCCTCTCAAAGCCCCTCAAGCTGAATTCCCAGTGCTATTTTCTTTTTAAAACAAATGTCAACCAACCAGCCACCTGGAGCAAAACCAGATGGAAGAGGCTTGCTTTGAATCCGACATCAGGAGCTTCCCTATCCCGCAGCTTGGTCCACGGGCCATGTGGTCAGTATGGATGTACCCTCCAGATCACTGACCGAGGGGGTAGTGGAGTCCGAAGGGGTGGTGGAGGAAATGCTGGGAGGAAACCAGCACCCCATGCCCACAGATAATGTGGGGAGCGGGGCCCGCAGGGTGAGCTGCTGGGAGCTGGTCCCTCCTGCACTCTCTGGAGCCCTAGTGCTTCCGCTTCACTGATGGCCTGGCTTTGTCCTTTCCCGGGGCTCAGCCAGCATCTGTTTATTCCGCATTGTCTAACCAAAACAGGGCTGTCTTGCTGCCGTAAGACTCCCTCCTTCAGCTGCTTCTCATACCAACCTTGCGGATCTCCATCCTCAATGTTTGTATAAGAGGTAACCGGACACCGCCTCTTACGTGCAATTGTCACAGACCCAAGTTATCTTCCATTTTACCAGCAGAGGAAAGGGTGCAGCCAGAAATAGAGATACAATGCAAATCAACTTCTGGCTTCGTGGCTGATGCTGTTGTGAAGGTCTCGGCAACAGGACATTCTTCGATCACTATAGCCTGCTACGGTGGGATGGGATCCACTTGTCTAGAAGAGGCAAGGGAGTCTTTGGCAGTGGGCTGGCCAACTTAGTGAGGCAGGCTTTAAACTGAAGGACTCGGGGGGCGGGGTCCAAAGTGGCAATGCTCACGCCACTACAACCAACTGGGGAATAAGACTGGCAAACCAGAGCGGTGACAACTGTTCCTTAGCTAAGTCCGCCCAAGATGTGAACCAGAAGACCAACCACCTCGAGTGTACGTATACCAATGCACCCAGCCTGGGGAACAAACAGGAGCAACTGGAGCTTAAAGGAGGATCCAGGAAACTGTAGGCCCATCACTCTTACTTCAATCCCTGTGAAGGTAATGGAACGAATCCTCCTGGGGGCTATCACAAGTCAAATGAAGCATGTGATTGGGAAAAGCCAGCATGGATTCACCAAGGGCAATTGGTGCTTGACAAACCTGATTGCCTTCTATGACAAAGTAAGCTGCTCAGCTGATGTGGGGCGAACAGTGGACATTGTCTACCTGGATTTCTCCAAGGCTTTTGATTCAGTTCCACACAGCCTCCTCCTAGAGAAACTGATGCATTATGGTCTAGACAAGTGGTGGGGAACTAGCTGACAGGCTGCACCCAGAGAGTGGTGGTAAATAGCTCTTTTTTGAACTGGCAACCTGTCACAAGTGGGGTCCCCCAGGGATCAATACTCAGCCCAACGCTGTTTAGTATCTTCATGAGTAAGCTGGATGATGGGATCAAGTGCACCCTGATGACGTTTGCAGATGATACCAAACTGAGTGGGGAAGTAGACACTTTGGAAGGGAGAGCCACCCTGCAGGAAGACCTACGTAGGCTGGAAGAGTGGGCTAAGAAGAACCTTCTGAAGTTCAACAAGGACAAGCGTAAGGTTTTGCACCTGGGAAAACATAATCCAGGAGCGCAGACTAGGAACCACCTGGCTGGAGAGCAGCTCTGTGGAGAGGAACCTGGGGGTCCTGGTGGACAGCAAGCTCAATATGTGTGCTGCAGAAGCAAATAAAGCCAACAGGTTCAACAAGGGCATCACCAGCGGAGACAAAGAAGTCATTA
The DNA here is from genome assembly GCF_028858705.1 of Grus americana. NCBI lineage: Eukaryota > Metazoa > Chordata > Aves > Gruiformes > Gruidae > Grus > Grus americana. The sequence goes on from NC_072865.1 coordinate 22,055,520, forward strand.
TCCTTCTCTATTCAGCACTTGTCAGGCCACGCCTGGAATACTGTGTTCAGTTTTCATCCCCACTATACAAAAAAGATGTGGACAGGCTGAAGAGGGTCCTGAGGGGAGGGCCGCCAGGATGATCAAAGGACTGGGAAGCCTGCCATATGAGGAAAGGCTGAGAGAATTGGGTTTGTTCAGCCTTGAGAATAGAAGGCTTAGGGGTGACCTCATCACCATGCTCCAGTACTTAAAGGGTGGCTGCAAAGAAGATGGAGACTCCCTTTTTACAAGAAGTCACATGAAAAAGACCAGGGGTAACGGGTGCAAGTTGCTCCTGGGGAGATTCCTATTGGACTCTAGAGGAAAATGTTCACAGTGAGAACAATCAGCCATTGGAATAATCTCCACAGGGAAGCGGTGGATTCCTCAATATCAGACACTTTTAAGATTCTGCTGGACAGGGTGCTGGGCCATCTTGTCTACATGGTGCTTTTGTTTATATGGAGCTTGTGCTAAGAAAGGTTGGACCAGATGATCCTTGAGGTCGCCTTCCAACCTGGTATTCTATGATTCTATGATAGTATGGTTCTATGAGTCTTTGAAAAAAAATGCACTGAATGCCTCTGCTTTTTCTTTCATCCCTATTAGTCAGATGACCATCTTCAACAAGAATTGGTTCAATGTTTTCTTTAGACCTCCTCTTGCTATTAACATATTAAAAAAACCCGCTCTTCTTGTCATCTGAAACCAACACTAGCCAGTTTCAACTCTAATTGAGCTTTGGCTTTTCGTGTCTTCTCCCTGCATAAATTGCCTGCTCCTGCGCTTCTAAAAGGTGCTTCTTAAAGACTGACCAGCACTCATGAACTCCTGATCCCTCAACGGCAGAATCCCAGGGTACTCTACTGAATAGCTTAAACTTTGCTCTCCTGAAGTCCAGGGTAGAAACTATGCTGTCCTTTTTTCTCATTACACTGGCAATTTTAAACTCAGTAATTTCATGATCACTGTGGCCAAGACAGCCACCTACCATCACATTCCCCACAAGTCCTTCTCTATTCACAAACAGCAAGTCTAGTAGGGCATCTTTCCTAGTTGGTTCCCTGCGTACCTGTGACAAGGAGTTATTTCCTATAATCTTCAGGAATTTCCCAGACCTGCTCGTCACGGCAGTATCGTATTCCCAGTTGATGTCTAGGAAGTTGAAATCTCCCATAAGGACAATGGCTACCAGTCCAGAAATTTCTCCTAATTGCCTACAGAAGAACTCATCAGTGCTTACATCCTGGCTGAGTGATAAGTAGTAGACACTCACTACAACATCTCCTTTGTTTCCCATCCCCCTAATCCTCCCCCAGAGGCTCTCAATCACATCATCTCTGACTGTGAGGGCTGTGCAGTCAAACCTCTCCCGTATATACAGTGTGACACCTCCACCTCGTCTGCCCCACCTGTCCTTCCTGGACAGCCTGTAGCCCTCCATCTCAGGACTCCCGGCATGACACTTGTGCCACCAGGGCTCACTGACAGCAATGATGTCATAGCTCTGGGAATGGACCAAGGCTTCCACTTCATCCTGGTAGTTTCTCCTACTGCCTGCTATTTTGCATTCTATGGTATGGCATTTTTTAATTGTATATATTGTCTTGCATAGTATGGTGTTTATTTTTTGTAAGTATTGTATCATATGGTATGGTTTTTATTGTATCTTATGTACTGTACTTTGTATTGTATGGTGTTTAATGTATGGTATGGTGTTACACGATATAGTATTGTAATCTAATGTATTTTGTATTATACTGTATTTTGTATTTTATACATGGTATTTTACGTATTGCATTCTATTTTATGTATTTTCTTTAATGTATTGCAATGGTATGTATGGTATGGTGTGTATTGTATTTTACAATGTGTATTGTATGCATTGTATTCTATTTTTTCTATGGTGTGACATGTATTGTATATACTGTACTGTATGTAGGTATTGTATGTACTGTATGTTGTGTATATATTGCATTGTTTATTGTGTGCTGTGTATTGTCTATTGTGTGGTATTGTATGATACGGTATTGTGTGGTGTAGATTGTCTTGTGTATATTGTGTTGTAGGTATTGTATTTTGTATTGTGTTGTATTTGCTATTGCATTGTATTGTATGTGTTAGGGTGTTTATGTTGTGTTGTGTCGTATCGTATTGCATGTATTGTATGTCATGCTACAGTATTTACTGTAATGTATGTATTGTATGCATTGTGTTGTATAGTATGTATTGTGCTGTATTTTGTAGTGTATGGTATGCATTCTAAGATATTGTGTTTATTGTATTGTATGCAATGTCTTGTATGTACTGTATTTTGTATTTTATTGAATTCTGTATTGTGTTTTCTATTGTATTTTGTATCGTATGTATTGTACATAGTGTATGTAGTGTATGGTAGCGTGCATCTTATTTTCTCTTTTTTATCCTATTTTGTATTGTTTTTATTTTGCATTGTATTTTATTTTGCATTGTATTTTATGTATTGTAATGCATGGTATTTATTGTATTGCATGTATTTTCATGTGTTTTGTAATGTACTTTGTAATGTATTTTGTAATGTATTTTTCTGTTGTAATGTATTTTGTATTGTATTGTATTTTGTATTGCATTTTATATGTGGCATGGCCGGTATTGTACGGCTTGTATTGCACTGTAGTATTGTACACTATTTTGTACAAGAGTATAAACAATAGGTATTGTATTCACTTGTGTATTCATTGGTATTGGCGAGACTTAGCGGAATGAGTCCCACAACAGGAGTTCTGGGATGGAGGGCTATAGGCTGTATTGTATATATTGTATTTTTTATTGTATCGTATGTATTGCGTTGCATTGTGTTGTATTGCATTGAATGTATTGTATTTTGCACAGTACTTTGTATTGTTTGTGTAGTATGGTATTTATTGTATCGTATGTATCCGCCTGGACCAAAGTTCAGTTAGGTCGAACAGGAGGAGGGCATCTGTCACAGGTATGTATGGTATGGTATTGTACTTTGTATCGTAGGAGTTGCATTATAGTTTGCATTGTATTGTATGTATTGCAGTGTATTGCATGTAATGTATTTTCTGTTGTATTCTATGGGATGGTATGCATTGTCCGTACTGTATTGTACGTAGTGCATTGCATGCTACATATTGTATTCTATGGTATGCTATGTGTTGTATGCTGTGGTATGCATAGTATGGTATTATACAGTATGGTATTGTACGTACTGCGTAATATGATATGTACTGTATTGTATGTAATGTATTTTATATTTTTTGTACTGCATTGTATGTTTAGGGGTTTTTTGTATGCTACAGTATGGTATGTCTTGTATGATGTGTTGTGTTTTATTGTGTGGTATTTATTGTATCATCTGCATTCTGTTGTATTGTTGTTTGTATTGTACTGCTTGTATTTTGTTTTGTTGTATTTTGTATTGTATGCATTATTGTATGGTATTCTATTCTGTAACGTACAGTATTGTATGTATTGTATTTCTTATTGTATTGTATTAACTTGTATGTACTGTATGGTATGGTATGTGTTCTGTATTGTGTATCGTGTTGTATGTAATGTGTGGTGGTGTGTTTTGTGTTGTAGGTATTGTATGTATTATAATTCATCTTGCATTGTCTTGTTTGTATTGTATGTGTTTTGTTCTATTGTGTGGTATGGTATTTATTGTCTTGTATGTATTCTATTGTATTTTGTTCTTATGGTACTTTCTTTTGTAATATATGGTATGGAGTGTATTCTACGTCTAGTAGTAGTGCATCGTGTGGTATGTATTGTACGGTATGTATTGTATGGTATGTATTGTATTGTAGGTTATGTAGGTATTGGGGGTATGGCAGGTATGGTAGGGTATTGCATTGCATTGTACGTTTTTGTGCTGCATGTATTGCATTGTGTGTATCGTTTCGTAGGTACTGCTCTCAATCCATTCTCCGATCAGCCTGTAGCGCTTGGGATTGCCCCAACCCATGTGCAGGGCCTTACACTTGGCCTTGTTGAAGGTGGTTCGTATGGGCCCATCTCTCAAGCCTGTCAAGGTCCCTCTGGATGGCATCCCTTCCCTCCAGCATGTCGACCACACCACACAGCTCTGTGTCGTCAGCAAACTTGCTGAGGATGCACTCGATCCCACTGTCCATGTTGCCGACAAAGATGTTAAACAGTGCCAGTCCCAATACCGACCCCTGTGGAACGCCACTCATCACTGGTCTCCACTTGGACATTGAGCCATTGACTGCAACTCTTTGAGTACGACAATCTGGCCAATTCCTTATCCACCGAGTAGTCCATCCATCGAATCCATGTCTCTCCAATTTAGAGATAAGGATGTCGTTTGGGACAGTGTCAAATGCCTTGCACAAGTCCAGGTAGATGGCATCAGTCATTCTTCCCTTACCCACCAATGCTGTAACCCCATCATAGAACGTCACCAAATTTGTCAGGCACGATTTGCCCCTAGTGAAGCCCTGTTGGCTGTCACCAATCACCTCCTTATTTACCATGTGCCTGAGCACAGTCTCCAGGAGGATGTGCTCCATGATCTTGCCAGGCACAGAGGTGAGACTGACCAGTCTGTAGTTCCCTGGGTCTTCCTTGTGTCCCTTTTTAAAAATGTGGTTATGTTTCCCCTTTTCCAGTCTGTGGGAACCAGACTGCCAGGACTTCTCATATATGATGAGGAATGGCTTAGCCACTTCATCTGCCAGTTCCCTCAGGACCCGCGTACGCATCTCATCAGATCCCATGGACTTGTGCACCTTCAGGTTTTTTAGATATTCTCAAAGCTGATCTTCTTCTACCGTGGGCAATTCTTCATTCTCCCAGTCCCCGCCTTTGCTTTCTGTGACTTGGGCAGTGTGGCTGGAGCTCTTGCTGGTGAAGACTGAGGAAAAAAAGTTGTTGAGTACCTTGGCCTTCTCCATATGCTCGGGAACCAGGTCTCCCATTTCATTCCAGAGGGGGCTCACGTTTTCCCTTGTCTTTCTTTTATCACTGACGTACCTACAGAAACTTTTCTTGCTGCGCCTGACGTCCCTGGCCAGATTTAATTCTATCAGGGCTTTAGCTTTCCTAACCTGATCCCTGGCTGCTCAGACAGTTTCTCTGTACTCCTCCCAGACTACCTGCCCTTGCTTCCACCCGCTGTAGGCTTCCTTTTCGTGACCGAGTTTGCCCAGGAACTCCTTGTTCATCCATGCAGCCCTCCGGGCGTTTTTGCCTGACTTTTTCTTTGTTGGCATGCATCGCTCCTGAGCTTGGAGGAGGTGACCCTTAAATATTAGCCAGCTGTCTTGGGCCCCTCTTCCCTCCAGGACTTTGTCTCATGGTAGGCTACCAAACAGGTCCCTGAAGAGGCCAAAGTCTGCTCTCCTGAAGTCCAGGGTAGTGAGCTTGCTGTGTGCCCTCCTCACTGCCCTGAGGATCTTGAACTCCACTGTTTCATGGTCACTGCAGCCAAGGCTGCCCTTGAGCTTCACATCCCCTACCAGCCCCTCCTTGTTGGTGAGAACAAGTTCCAGCATGGCACCTTCCTCATTGGCTCCTCTATCACTTGGAGGAGTGAGTTATCATCAATGCATTCCAGGAACTTCCTGGATTGCTTGTGGCCTACTGTGTTTCCCCTCCAACAGATATCAGGGTGGTTGAAGTCCCCCATGAGGACCAGGGCTTGTGAACGTGAGGCTACTCCTATCCACCTACAGATGGCCTCATCTGCTCAGTCCCCTTGGTCAGGTGGCCTGTAGCAGACCCCCACTATAATGTTCCCTGTCCCTCTGCTCCCCTAATCCTGATCCATAAGCTTTTGGTCAGCTCCTCATCCATCCCCAGATGGAGCTCCACGCACTCCAGCTAGCCATTGACATAGAGAGCCTCCTCATCTACCCTGCCTGTCCTTCCTAAAGAGCCTGTATCCTTCCATTCCAAGACTCCAGCCATAGGAGCCATCCCACCACATCTCTGTGACACCAGTAAGATCACAGCCCTGCAGGTGTGCGCACGTCTCTAACTTCTCGTTTGTTCTCCATGCTATGTGTGTTTCCATAGAGGCATTTCAGCTGGGCCCCCAATGAGGCTGACTGGCTGGCTGGAGTGGTTGGAATTCCTTTGATGTACTTTACTGGTGTTTCCCTGTTAGTTCCTTTTACCGCAGGAATGGATTGTATGGTATGTGTTGTATGGTATTATATGTATTGTATTGTATCCTATGTATCGTATTATATCTCATATAACATATCATGTCATACTGTATCATATGTATCATATTTTATTCTATCGTATGTATTGCATATATTGTGTACATGGAATTGTATTGTGCTTACAATGTCTGTATTTAATTTATGGTACGCAGTGTACGGTATGTTATTTATTGTATTTTATAAATTGTATTGTGCTGTGTTGTGTTTTAGGTGATGTACTGTACATGTAGAATTTTGTATATTATGGTATGGTAGGTGTTGTACGGTAGGTGTTGGATGGGATTTTGGTTTGTATTATGTTTTGGTTTGTACTGTGTTTTGTTTAGTACTGTATTGTATATAGAGTATGTACTGCATTTGTATTGGGTTTGTGTGGCAAGGTTTTGGTAGCGGGAGGCTACAGGGGTGGCTTGTGTGAGAAGCTGCTAGAAGCTTCTCCTGTGTCCGACAGATGGACATGCTCCATGCTCCACATGGACACGCCGCTGGCCAAGGTCGAAGTGGTAGTGCATCTGGGATAAAATATTTGTATTTAAGAAGGAGAAAAAAACCCCAAGAGCAACTGCAGCCAGAGAGAGGAGCAAGAACACGTAGGAGGAACAACTCTGCAGACATCAAGGTCAGTGAAGAAGGAGGGGGAGGAGGTGCTCCAGGCACCGGAGCAGAGATTCCTTGCAGCCCATGGAGAAGACCATGGTGAGGCAGGCTGTCCCCCTGCAGCCCATGGAGGATGATAGTGGAGCAGATATCCACCTGCAGCCCGTGGAGGACCCCACGCCAGAGCAGGTGGATGCACCCAAAGAAGGCCGTGACCCTGTGGGAAGCCTGCGCTGGAGCAGGCTCCTGGCAGGACCTGTGGAGACAGGAGCCCACACTGGAGGAGGTTTTCTGTCAGGACTTGTGACTCTGTGGGGGACCCACACTGGAGTAGTTTGTTCCTCTAGGACTGCATCCCGTGGAAGACAGCCACGCTGGAGCAATTCATGAAGAACTGTAACCCATGGGAAGGACTCAGTTGGCCAGGAGTAAGTGCAAGAGAAATGTGAGGAGAAACAAAAGGAAATGGATGAGGAGAAGATAGAGGAAAAGGTGAAGGAGGAGGAGGAGGAGAAGGAGGAAAACAAGAAGGAAGGTGAGGATAAGGAGGAGGAAAAAAGAGGACGAAGATGAAAAGGAACAGCATGAGGAGGAGAAAGACGGGAAATGAGCAACGGCGTTGGGTTTGCGTGGCAAGGTTTTGGCAGTGGGGCGGGGCTACAGGGGTGGCTTCTGTGAGAAGCTGCTAGAAGCTCCCCCATGTCTGATAGAGCCAATGCCAGCCGGCTCCAAGACGGACCCGCCGCTGGCCAAGGCCAAGCCAATCAGCACCTCTGTGGTAACATATTTAAGAAGGAAAAAAAACAGTTAGAGAGAGCTTTTGCAGCCGGAGAGAGGAGTGAGAAGATGTAAGAAACTCTGCAGAAACCAAGGTCAGTGCAGATGGAGGGGGAGGAGGTGCTCCAGGTGCCAGAGCAGAGCTCCCCCTGCAGCCCATGGTGAAGACCATGGTGAAGCAGGCTGTCCCCCTGCAGCCCATGGAGGAAGGATGAGGGGGTGTAGAGATTCCACCTGCAGCCCGCGGAGGACCCCAGGCTGGAGCAGGTGGAGGCACCTGAAGGAGGCTGTGGCCCGTGGGAAGCCCACGCTGGAGCAAGCTCCTGGCAGGACCTGTGGACCCGTGGAGAGAGGAGCCCACGCCAGAGCAGGTTTGCTGGCAGGACTTGTGACCCCGTGGGGGATCCACGCTGGAGCAGTTTGCTCCTGAAGGTCTGCACCCCATGGAAGAGACCACGCTGGAGCAGTTCGTGAAGGACTGTAGCCCGTGGGAGAGACTCACGTTGGAGAAGTTCGTGAAGGACTGTCTCCCGTGAGAGGGACTCCATGCTGGAGCAGGGGAACGATGAGAGGAGTTGTTTTAAGAGTTGATTTTATTTCTCATTCCTCCACTCTGTTTTGCTTAGTAATAAATTAGATGAATTCCCTCTCTAAGTTCAGTCTGTTTTGCTCGTGACGACAATTAGTGAGTGATCTCTCCCTGTCCTTATCTCGACCCATAAGCTTTTCGGTATACTTTTCCTCCCCTGTCTAGTGAAGGAGAGGAGTGATAGAGCGGCTCTGGTGGGCACCTGGCCCCCAGCCAGGGTCAACCCACCACAGCAAGAGGAGGAAGAAGAGGAGGTGGAGGAGGAACAGGAGAAGAAATAGGAAAAGCAACAGGAATAAGAAGAGGAAGAGGAGAAGAGTAGGAGAAGGAAAAAAAAAGAAGGAGGGACAGGAGGGTGAGGGGGAAGAGAAAGAGGAAGAGGAAGAGCAGCAATAAAAGGAAGAAAATTAAGAAGAAAAGGAGGAGAAGAAGAACAGGAGGAAGAACAGGATGATGAGAAGGAGAAAGAAAAACATGAGGTAGGAGAAGATGAAGAGGAGGAGAAAGGGGGTGAAGAACAGGAGGGGGAGGAGAAGGAAGCAGAAGGAAGAAGAGGAAGTAGAAGAGGAGAAGGTGGAAAAAGAACAGAAGGAACAGGAGGATGAGGATAAAGAACAGGAGGGTAAACAGAATAACTGAGTAACAGGAAGAATAGGACAAAAAAATGAAGGAAATAGGAGGAGGATGAGTTGGAGGAGGAGAAGGAGGGGTATAAGGAGGACTGTGAAGAACAAGAAGAACAGGAGGAGGATGAACATGCAGAGGTGTATGAGGAGGAGGAAGAACAGGTGGAGGAGCAACTGGATGAAGACAAAAAGGAGGACAAAGAACAGGAGGAGGAGGAAGAACCGTAGGAAGAACAGTATGAAGAACATGAGAAAGAACAAGACGATCAGGAAGAACAAGGGCAGGAAGAGGAGGAGTACAAGGAGGAACATAAAAAGGAAAAGAAGGAAGGACAAGAAAAGGAGGAACAAGAACAGGAGGAAGATGAGAAAGAAATGGAGGAAGAGAATGAATAGGGGGAGAAACAGGAGGAGGAAGAAGAGCAGGAGGACAAACAAGGCAAAGAGAAAGAGAAGAAGAAGGGGGAGGAGGAAGAACAGGAAGAGGAGGAAGAAGAGGAAGAACTGGAAGAACAGGAGGATGAAGAATATGAGGAAGAGAGGAAAGAAGAGGAGGTGGAAGAAGAACAGGATAAGGAGGGGGAGGAGGAGAATAAAGAAAAAAACAAGGAGGAAGAAATAAAGGAGGAGAAAGGAAAGGAGGAGGAGGTTGAGGAGGAACAAGAACAGGAGGAGGAAGAGGAAGAACAGGAGATGGAAGAACAGGAGGCAGAGGACAAACTGCAGGAGGAGGAGGAGAAAAAGGAGGAGGGAGAAGAGGAGGAGGAAGAGCATGAGGAAGAACAGGAGGAGGAGGAGGAGGAGGAAGAACAGGAGGAGGAGGATGAAGAACCAGAGGAGGAGGAGGAAAAGTAGGAAGAACAGGAAAGAGGAATAGGAGGAGGAGGAAACACCTCCAAATTCACTCTAGAGTGTCAGCACACCACAGTTATTGGATGGAGTGCATGCTACATCCGTTCGTCCATGAGGATTCACTAAATCCAAGCCTACTGGTGAAGCTGTTACTCACAGGAGTTGTTCCATGTTGTGGCTATCACTCCTCTTGGGAACAGACAGGAAAGCTCTGGATGACAAAGGCTGTCAGGATGCGCTCCAGAAACAGAAGACCAATGCAAGAAGATCCCCATCACCTAATCGCATAGAAATAATTCTAGCTCAATGAAACGACTATTGAAAATGAACACACAGAAGAGCATCCGCCATTAAAACTCTTTCAGCAGTAGTTTTAACTGCTGCAGGCTGATGACTTTACCATCACTGTCACAGGACCCCAAAAGAAATAATAACTGGTAAACAGTAACTCTACCCATAGCCCATATCTATCTAGCCTTCAAAGGTAGAAAAGCTCAGCCTACAGCTCTGGAGGTCTACACCAGCCTACACTTATATCCTATGGCTACTTTCTGGATGGTCTGTCCAGAAAGTCAGATCATAATTACCTTTGAAAGAGGATGGAACTGGCAGGGTGGGGGGGGGGAGGCAGGTGGAGAAGGAAAGGGAGAAAGGGAGAAAGGGAGTGCTGGAAAAAAGGGAAAGAATAGGCACACAATTTAAAAAAAAAAATGAACCAAGTTATTCTGAAGGGCAGCTCAGCCTAACTCACTTTCCCCAGCAAAAAGCTGTGCAGCTTGGAGGGAAACAAGCCTGACTTTGGTGCTGGGATGCACACATGTATCAGAGTTCAGATCTGAAACAGCAGCAAAAGCCTGACATGGCTCCTTTTCACTTTCCTCATACCCACGTGTGTGCTGTGACTTCTTCATTTCCCTGAAGTCCTCCCAGGCTAACAGGGAAGTGGCTTCTGTCCAGTCTATGTGCTATGAAGAGAAACACTTTTGACCACTAAGGGGGCAGCAAACAACTGCATTTGCAGAAGCAAAGCTGCACCTTGGCTTTGGAGATACCCACAGCTCCACTAAGACCCAGGAGCCCCTGGCACCCTGGCATTTGCTTGGTCCTGAAGCCTTGTGGAGCCTGCCAGCACTGGGGAGCCCCAGGGACAGAAGCAAAGGACACCGGTAAACCCCCACGGGATGAGTGATGAGGGCTCTGTTCTTCCTTCTGGCCACAAGAGGATGCCCTGGTCCATGCCAGGACAGGGCATCTCTCCTCCTCATCACCTGGGGGAAGGCAAGGCCTGAGGAAGGCCCTGGGTGCTGGGCTCAGCAGAGGCGGTGTGACCGGGAGCGGGGTCCCGTCTCCTGCCAGGTGCTGGCCTGGCTGATGCGAGCTGCTCCCATCATGCAGCTCCACCTGCCCAGGGCTGTGGCTGACAGCACACACAGACCTGCACTTTTGGCAGGAAAGCTCCCCTCTTGTCCTGTCCCTTCCCCTTCGTCCTCCCTTCCCCTTCCGTCCTCCTCTCCCCTTCTCTTCCCTGCCCTGCCCTCCCCACCCCCCATGCCCTTCCCCTCCCTGAGAAGGCCCAGACCTTATGAGAGCACTTAGGGATGGCAGAGCTGTGCACACACCTTGCTCTGCTGAGAGAACAGCTCCAGGTGAAATGGCCCTTCTCAAAGGCCATCCCTCTGCAGGCCCAGTGTCCCGGCTGGTGGAGGAACAGCTGTGGTACACAGGAGCAAGGGGCACACGGCACCTCCCTGAGGAAAGGCCAGGGCTGCCTCTGCCCGCCCAGTACCAGCCACCCCATTGGCCACAGCTGAGCCAATCAGCAGAGTTGGAGGAGGCCTGTCAGTCACAGCCAGCTGGGGTGGGGCCGGAGGGGGCAGAGACCAAGCAGCCTGAGGAGAAATGGGTGAGAGATGGGCCAGGACCAGGGCCAGGACCAAGACCAGAGCCAGGGCCACAGCCAGGGCCAGAACCAGGGGTGCTGCAGGAGCAAGAGCAGGTATCTCCCAGTGTGGATGGGCCTGGGGGGAGGGACCTGGAGCCATCATCACCCACATACCCCAATTCACCAGCCCTGGGCCCGAGTGCTTTTGGTTCTCGTTCCTGTGTCCTGCTCTCTGTCTCTCTTTCCCTCTCCCTTTCCCTCTCCCCTTCCTTTTTCCTCTCATCCTTTTGCCTCTGTCTCTGACCCCGCCTGTGTCGGTCTGTCCCTCTGTCCTTCCTCCTGCTCTCCTCTGCTTTCTGTGTCCCTGTGTCCTGCTGATCATCATCATGTTCCTGGCCTCACTCTGCCCTCTTCCCCTCCATCCCCTTCTCCCTGTCCCTCCGCCCGTTCCTCACCAGAGGTTTCCCTTCTCCATTCCCTGCAAATCTCTCCTTGTTCCCACCATCCCTCTGTCCTGTTCCTTTCCCTCCCCTGCCACTCCACCACCCTGTCCCACCTCTCTCTGCTGTTCTGTCCCTATCTCTTCCTCCTCGTCCCTGCTCACCCTGGGCTCCAGGAGTGGGGCAGGGGCAGCCCCAGGGAAGCAGCCATGGGGACTGTGAGGGGGCAGAGCTGGGCCAGGGGACAGTGTTCCTGCAGGGTGAGGCAGCAGGAAAGAGGCGCCCCACAGCATGCTGAGTACCGCAGTCCTGGAGCATAGGGGTGCTGGTCAGCCATGCCTTCGGAAAGCAGGAATTAAGGATGTACAATGTAACTAGATGTATGTGTCTCTTAAGGAACTTGATCCAATTTCCTACTCTCAAGACGAATAGGTGCAATAGTCAGGGAATGAGATTTTCATAAGAGAGCCCCTGGGGTGTCCCTTTGTGGGGGTGCCTGAGAGGTACTTGTGAGGGTTGCTTGTAGTGGGGTGGGGGGTGCAGGTACTGGGGGCAATGGTAGCAGCATGAGGTGGGGCTGCTGTGCCTGGGGATGCTGGTACCGGCCTGAGGTGGGGGAGCAGGGTGGGCGAGGTTCCCCAGGCTGGGAAGGGGGCAGTGCTGTTTGTTCACCTCCATTTGAGCTGAAGGCCTGTGCTATAACCTTGGCCAAAGGAGAACTGCAGTTTCTGGGTGTGTTTGTCATGCTGCAGTGCTTTGCCCCAACTGTCAAGCCGTTGGTCAGTCCTGGAAACCCTCAGCTGAACAGTCCAAAAGCAGTGAGGGCCTGAGTGCATTCTGGTTTGGCTCACTGTAACTCGTGTGTCAGTCTGCATCTGTCTTTGCTGGTTGCCTGTGTCTTTCTCTTTGAAGGGATGATCTTTGGGAGGTTCTGCAGCATGGACCTCCTCCCTCCATTGCCCCATTGCAGCATGCCTACATTTAATGCCTGCTGCTTCACGCTCTTTCCTCTCAGAGCTGCAATCAGAACCTTCATCCAGAGGAGAGCTGTTCACCTCATGACTTCATGAAGAAAATCCAAGAGCAGAAGGAAGAACTGGGCCTGATGGTGGACCTGCCATCCAGAACTCACTACTATGGGCCGGAGGTCAGCCTTGGCCTTGCTGTTGGAGAAGCGAAGGTCTATGACGTTCACGTGCCACTTCCTGGGGAGCGCTGGTGGGGCTGTGCTGGGGGTCCATCCTGGGGGCAGGGAAGCGTCACAGGGCTGCTAGCGAGCATCCTTCCCTGCAGGGACTGCCAGTGCAAGGGGTATGTCAACAGTTAGTGAGAGCTGCGGGGAGCCTTCCCCTGTGCCGTGGCTCAGCCGGGCTCTGGGAGCGTCCTCAACAGATGCTCAGAGCCTGAAGGAGGCTGAAGAAGAGATGTTGGAGGGACCTGGAGCCCTGCAAGGCTTGGGCACGAGCCTGACAGGAGCTCCTGGGGTGCAGGGCATGCCACCGCAGCTAGCAGACCTCTGGCCTGGAGCTCGAGCGCTGTGACGCAGAAGATATGGAGAGGACGGGTCTCCTCTGAGCCTGCAGAGTGGTGGAGGGAAAAGGAGAAAATATTGTGGGGTCGAGGAGGAGCCTACATCTTTCCGTCCATGGGCAGCCCACCTGGCCTGTACCTGCCGCTGACGTGAGCTAATTATGGATGGGGCAGAAGAGGTTGGTGAGCCTGAGGGCAAAGGTGATGTTGGGGATGAGGAAGAAGGAGCAGCATTCCTGGCCAAAGCAGGTGGTGTTCTGCAAGGAGAGAGGATGCAGGTCGCTGCTGGGCTGTGTGAGGAGAGGTAGCCGTCAGGGTCTGGAGGGGCTTGGGGAGCCTTGCAGTGGCTGTTCCTGGTGGCGGGGGGGTTGCCGTCAGCCCTGGCCCCCCCCAGTTTGTACTGATGTGCCTGAGCCAGTGCAGGTCCTGTGCAAAGTGCTGCAGCTTCTTCCTCGTGAAGCAGCTGGTCTCCTGGGAAGAAGGGAGGCAGCATGGAGGGCAGATGGAGGGCTCCAGCCAGCTCTGGGTTAACGTCGGGCTTGGAAACAAGGGCTGGATGCTTCAGGTGCCCCTTCCCCTCTTGCAGATCCCCTTTCCCTTTTATTTCTTTCTGGCTGTGGGGAATTTGGTCGTCCCTCCCACCGAGAGCTAATCCTCCCCTGGCTCACCTGCTGGAGGATGTGCTGGGCTTGTACAGGCAGCTCCGCTTCCAGTGGGGCCATAGTAGCCAGTGTCTTCTTCACCTGCTCCTGGGGAAGCCTAAGAAGAACAGAGCATACTTAGAGCACCGCACAGCAGGATGGGTGCCCCAGAGGTGCTGGGAGCAGGGTGTTTCAGCGCCATACATGTCCTGAGCTTCAAATTGGGTCTGGTTGCTGGAGGGCAGGTAAGAGGGAGCTGTCCCCAGCAGAGAAACCCCCTAGCAGGCAGCGAGATGAAATGCTGTGGGATGGCTCTACTGGGAACGCTGAAATGCCCTGAGCGCTGCAGGGGGACTTCTGATTTGCAGCAACAAATCTAATCACTAAAAGAGACCAATCCTCCCCGGATGGCATCTTTGCTGATGCTCCATCACCCCATCACTGGCTTTTTGGGGCCCTGGCTGGTGGGACCTGTAAGGCATGTGATGAAAACTCCTTTCCCTAACTATTTAATCAACCAGTCTTTATATTATGAAAGTGTATTAGCTTTGTTTGTATATATATATATATACACACACACACAATGAGTTCACATGATACACTGTAATGTGATGAGGTAGTAGAGTTTTCCTGGAGACTTTGTGATGTGGTTTAGCCCCAGCCGGCAGCTGAGCACCACGCAGCTGCTCGCTTACTCCTCCCCTGGTGGGGTGGGGAGGAGAATGGAAAAAGAAAGGCAAAGCCTTGTGGGTTGGGGTAAGGACAGTTTACTGGGACAGCAAAGGGAGAGGGAAACAATCAACAACAGTACTGATAACAGATATTCACAATGGGTGATAACAGAAAGCAATTTACCGATCGATGACCGACCGGATGCTCAGCCCATCCCGGAGCCACGCTGAATCCGCCCCTCTGTGACTAGCCCCCTTTTATGGTGAGCGTGACGTCACATGGTATGGAATAGCCCCCCTGGCCAGCCTGGCTCACCTGTCCTGGCTCCTTGTGAAAATTAACTCTATCCTAGCCAAAACCAGGACACTTTGGTATTGTTTATGCTGAAGTAAAAGAAACTAAAGGACAGCCCAGCCCTAGAAAGAAGGACTTTGCTTCTGGGAAGCTTAGAGCTGTCCATGAAGGATAAAGAATACCCCGTGTCAACCAAGATAACACCAGCATCCTAGCCCCTCTGACACATCTTTGAAACCCTCCCAGCATCATCCAGCATCGTAGATCAATACTTCAGGGAGGACTGACTCCAGGGACATCTGGCTCAATAGACAATCAGCAAGAATGCTGCAAAACTAGAGTTGCTTTGCAGTTTGACTCTGAATAGTAATCGGTAGTGTGGGTTCTAGTCCTTAGTCGCCTTGTACCTGAATGATTGAAGAGTATAAGAGCCTTATGTAAAGACACATTTGGGGTGCACCAATTGGCTCGGACACTGCATGTGCATGGAAAAATATTTGCCCCTGTAATTCTATACTTTGCGACCTTGCCTCTCCCCTTGGCTGGCATGGGCCAGTTGTGAATTTTTTGTGCCATCAACTTGGGGCTCACCTGTGGGCTGGGGGTTTTGCCAGATGAGGTCCAGGCAGTGTCAGATGAGGCCGAAGAGGGGGTGGAGCAAGCTGGGCAGCCAGTGTAGTGCCGGCTCCAGGATGTTGGCATGCAGGTGCCGTCCATTGATGCCCGCCCGCTGCCCTGGCGTGAGCTCAGTTTTCTGCCCTCAGCCAGTCCCTGCCTGGCCCCCAGGGTGGCCGCGGCTCCTTCCCAGGGACAGACCCAGCTCACCAGCAGTGATGCTGGTGCTGGGTCAGCGATGACGCTGGTACCGGCGCAGTGATTCCGGCACTGGGGCAGTGATGGAGGCCTCCATCCTCCTGGCGTTGATGCTCATCAGCGGGGTTTCACCCATGGGCGCCCGCAACCCAGAGTGATGGCCCACCTGCCCATTGCTCTCAGTGTCCATCCCCAGCCCAGCCTAGCCAATCACAGGGTGGGCAGGGGCTGTGTTAACGCCCTGCCCCCCCACCCCCCCACTGCACAAATGACTACAGGCAGAGAGGGGCTGCAAAGCGAAGACCCAACTCTTTTAATGAATGAAGCAAGGAAGAGGGATCTGGGAGAGGGCCGGGGTTGGAGCACTGCCTGCAGATGTCCTCTGCACGTAGGTGCTATGAGGGACGGTGCTGGAGCGGCGGGTTATGGGTAGCTGTGCTTGTTGGCTATCTCCATGTCATTCTCCCTCTGCACAAAAAGCTGTAGCTGGTCCAGTGACATCTGCAGGGCCACCCGCTGCCGCTCCTCCTGTGCTAGCTTCTTCATGTGCTCCCACTCAGGCTGCTGCTCAGGTGTGATGGCACTGACTACTCCTGCTCGTCCAGCAGGGTGGGCACAGCCATGATCCCCCCCACCCACCCAGGGCCTAGGTGATAGCCCAGAGGCAGTGGGAGGGTGTGGCAGCTGCGGCAGCATGAACAGCTGCTGTGGCAGCCTGTCCTGTGGGGTTTGGCACCCCATGGGTGACAGGCACAGCCAACTCAGCTGCTTGGGTTTGGCAGCAGTGTCGGTGTGTGCCTTGTTGCTCGATGCCGGTGCTGTCTCCCTGCCATCAGCCGGGGGCTTGGAGGCAGCCAGCCTTGCACTTGGTCTCAGGGCCCCTGGTAGGGGATTGGGGACCCTGGGGTGCAGGTCAGGTGGTTTGCATACCAGGCCCACCGCCTTCCCTCTTTGGGCCAGTGGGTGGAAACTCTTGATGGCATTCAACAAGCGCGCCCTCAGGTCGGTGTGGGGCATCGCCAGGCCCCACAGCATTTTGGCCAGGACTTTTTTGTGCAGCAGCCTGTCCTGGGGTTGCATGTTGTGGGGATCCATGCTCCATGCCTTCTCAATCAGCAGGGGGTGGGGTTGGCAGGCGGGCAGTGGGCGCGAGGTGCTTTGCCCCCGCCCAGCACCCCCAGGGCATCTGGGGTGCTCGAGCACGAAGGTGGGCACATTGGTGTCCTCAGATACCCTGCGCTTGCTGCCGCCTGCATGTTGCCTGCTGCTGCCCGCCTGCTGTCCACTTCCACCTGCTGCCATGCCTTTCTAGCTTCCCCTCCCCCAGGGTTTTTGAGTGTTTTGCCCCCCAGCACACCACTATCTTCTTCTTGGGTGGCAAGCTGTCCCACCGGGAGGTCTCTTGAGCCCTGGGGGTGCAAGCTGGCGTGGGGCACTTGGCCCGCTTGCCGCCTGCCTTGCCTGATCTGGGCACCACTCGCCATAAGGCAACGCCTGGTGGCAGCGGCAAGCAGGTCAAAACCACCTGGGGCTGCTTCCACAGAGCCTCCTCTACCAGGCAGGGCAGATGACACTGGGGGGCAGTGAGGGGGCTGGCCAGAGGACTCAGCAGTGGGATCTGGAGGGCTCAGCAGGGGACTCTCCGGAGGACCTTTCAGGAAATCCTTCCAGGGACTCTCTGGAGGACTCCCTGGGGGACCCTTCTGAGACTTGCCCTCTGGGCAACCCTTCAGCGGGCTCTCTCTAGGGCTCTCCTTTGAAGTCTCCATAGGAGTGTCTCCTGAGAAGGCTCCCCAGGAATCTCTGGCAGCTAGGTGAGGAGGACCGCCTCTACCCTTGCCTACTTCCTCTTGGGGTCCAGCAAGGGAGGTGTTGCCACCCCCTGCCAGCAGGGATTGGTGTCCCCCAGCATCGCTGCTGCCACTCGGTCCTTGGGACAATTGCCTTCTGCCTTGTACTCCAAGAAGTTGGAGTTGCAGAAGGTGGTGCTGTCAGAAACGTCAGGGACATTGGCCATGTTGGGGACTATGATTGGTAATTGGTAGTGTGGGTGCATTAGTCAAGTCGCCTTGTACCTGAACAATTGAAACGTATAAGAATCCCGTGTAAAGGCACATTTGGGGTGCCTCAATTGGGCTGGGAAATAGTCTCTCTCTGAGACACCCCCGGACGCCCCCCTAACCCCCCAAAACTCAGTCCCTCATTTTCTCTAGCAAATGCGCGCTCCAAAACTTTATCCAGCTTCGTAACAGAAGAGTCATTAATAGGTGGTACCTCTACATAGGTGTTAGAAATGTCCTTTGTATCTTGGCATTCATCTGTAACATCTAGAGATGCAAGTTTTTTAAAAATACATTCAATGGCAGACTTTATAGAGGAAGCTTGTCCTAATTTCTCTTTGCTCTCAGGAGATCCTTTGATGTACAAAGTAATTTCTTTTGAAATCAGTTCAGGTTCTTTTGATCTTCTTGGTTTGTCTTTATCTGTACTGTCTTCAGACTCACACTGCCCAAGGAATTAACCTTCAGTGTCCAAGGATTTTTCCTGACCTTGTGCTGACCAATGATATTGGGATGCGTATTATCGGCTTTTGTTATAATACTTTCAGCAGCTGCTTCTTTGGTAGGAGTAGTTTCAGAATCCGACTGAGTAAAAAGTTTCCCAGCCTCACAGCTAAAGTTGGAAGGAACCTTCCTCAATTCTTCACAGGCAAACTGTGCTTCCATCACTACAGTTTCCATTAGAGCATCATTCTCAGAAGATTTCTGAGGTCCAGGGGCACTGCACAAAATAAACCCACGTTTTTCACTTGAGAAAGTCCATCTAAAAGATGAATGTTAGGAGTAAAATCCCCTTTAGTAAAAAACTTGGTGGCTACTGGAAAACTCTGAAAGACATTCCCTTTAGAAACCTATTGTTTCCAACTTCCTCAGCTCCCAGAGAAGAGGGATTTTTTCTTCCTCTTGCTTCTGCAAGTATTGCATTAAAAAAAGCATACCCAACACATCTGTCTCCCTCCACTTGCTGCTCTACATGACATCGATAGCCAAACCCACTATATTTGCTCTCCTCCCAACTACAAAAAAGTAAACACATGGATTTCCCTCTCTGCCAAATGGCAGAGCAGAAGGTGGGAATTTACATTCGCTTATCCTAGGGTGGAAAAAAGGGGAAGAGGAATAGAAAAAGTATTCCAGACAATGGAAAAAAATGCACAAAATGTTCTCTGAAAAGTTGAAAGTTTTCCAAGAGGCATCTGCCAGTATTTAATATCAGAATAATATACGCTCGGTGCAACACTTGATGTACAGTGTGGAATTCTCTGTACTGATTGAAATCTTTCTATTAAATAGTATTAGTAGGCAGGTGTGGTGGTGCAACCCCCGCTCCCTTGAGCTGCTTGGTACTTGGCGCAATCTCTCCCCGCCTTTTCTAGGCCGCATACCTGAGCAGCAGACCAGAGCGTTAAGGCACCCCCTTAATGTGCCCGGTTCTTGCTTCCTTGGTAACGGTAACAATCTGGTAAATCTGTGCTCGAACTGTAACATGCTTGTTCCCTCATTACTTGGGAACAGTAGTGACAATCCTGACAACCTGTGCACCTGTGCCTGAGCTGTGGCCCAAAAGGGGGGGTATCAGAAAAGTTCTGAGTCTGCGCAACTGGTGGAAGGTACCAGAATATGTCGTCATCTGAGCTGGGCCGAGGTGAAAAGTACCTGACAAAAGTCAATTTTCTCAGACCCTGTAAATAGCGCTTCTAAGTGAGACCCTTTGGAGCTCTCCTCGATCGCAGCACACTGTGACCAGTATCCCACCTAAGCTGAGACACCTCTCAGGCGCAAACTTTGTGCGAATCATCTGCCAGGGCAGAGCCAGTGTTCTTGAGTCTCAACTATGGCCTGTTCAGGAATGCCAATACGTTGTATTTAGTCTAAACTCAAAGAGGGAAATTTTAACTATAAGCTAGCTTCCAGCCTTCTCGAGTCCCAGCTGTCACCTGCTGAGGAATGCTGATGCATTGTGAGTATTTACTCTAAACTCGAAGAGGGAAATCCTCACTATAAGCTAGCTTCCTTCATCCACCTCTCTGCTTATATACATGTCTAAATACATACATTTGCCTTTACGAGTGTGGGTGGCATATATCACTGGGCCCAAATATCTGTTTGTCTTAGGTTTTATGTTCATCTATCTACCGATCTATACACTTTGATTTAGATACCTTATAGTAAGTTAGTGTGAATCTTGTCATCTTCAAATCTGTAATGAAGTTGCTGGTTTTATCATAACATATATTCCTGAATTACTTGTAAATCTTTAAAATCAGTCAGTCATTAAGCACTGCCTCATGCTATTAAGAAATTCTGAATTGACTAAATCAGAACTGTGTCAAACACCTTTCATTCATGGCAGCAGGTAAAACAATGATAAACTTGTATGAAATCTTGTTTTACTCGGAGTATGCTCATTTTAGCTTATGTCCTCTGTCAAGCTGTTCAGCTGGCTGTATGTGAGAGATTCTAAGATTATTTTTTCAGGAACTGGCATCAAAGCTATAGGCATCTACAGTTAAAGCACAGAAGTTGAGAGACAGACAAAATACCATCTTTAGTCGAAAACTACTGTTTGCAAAATTTCTGCATTAGGTGTTAAACAGGATCATTTTGAGTTCTATGCTCTATCCTCATTTTACACATCACCCCGCTCACCCCCCCCCCAATATACTTTATGAAGCTTATGACGTATTATCTCAGCTGAACTTCTCTTAAGTTGACATGTGCTCATATGTCAGCTCAGCTCTGCAAGTTATCATGGGGTAATAGCACAAACTGTTATGATGAAATTTGCGGTGTGTGTTTTCTTGGTATTTCACATTATAATGCTCCTGAATACCGAATACATCGTAGGTGAGAAATTCTAGATGGAACAAACATAGCTTACTGTTTCAAGAAGTTCATTTGTTGTAGAAAAGAAAAATATCAGAAGGTTTAACAGGTTGGACTTGGCAAGCGGAATCATCACGTTTCAGTCCATTTTCTTTAGATTCATTATCTAAACTAATCGCACCATTTAGTGAATCATTTTTTGGCAGCTCACACTGTGATCTTTCTTCTTCAGCATTCTGACAGGAAGAATGGGAATTCTGCAATGTATGAGCTACCTTTCCAATCAAAAGTACATTGCAAGGTATTATGTTGTAATTCCTTTCAAACAAGTCCTTCAGCTCCTCAGGTTTTCCTGAAGATTCTGTAGCATGAGGGACTGCATTATCAGAGGTGAATTTAGGATTTCCATTCACTGGCGTCTCAACAAAAATTTCATCAGGAACTTCCTGTTTGGAAACGTTAGTAGCAACTGACATCGTAGATGCATTTGAAGTAAACTCGGCTGCAGAAGAATTTCTAATTGTGGATGAAGGAAAAGGCTTGCTTAGATCCTAAGCTAAGACAGGTTGCGACACAGCCTGACGTGCAGGCAATTTGTTATGAATACTGATAGTGCCAAAGCCGGACTGTCCCCGAGCCACGCGTCCTGGAGCTGCCCCGCCCCTCCCCGACTAGGTCCCTTTTATGCTGAGCATGACATCATATGGTATGGAATACCCCCTTTGGCTAGTTTGGGTCACCTGTCCTGGCTGAGGCCAATCCCAGCTTCTGGTGAAAATTAACTCTATCCTAGCTGAACCCAGGACATTAACCAAAACTACAAACTGAATATTAGAACTGAATATGTAGGTCTTCCTACAATCACTGTCCTTTTCAGAGCAATAACTCATCCTTACACCATCTGTGGCCTCAATTTCTCCTCTTTCTTAATATAGCCAGATACAGAGAACAGATATATAGCAATGTACACAGGTGCAGCAGTTTAAGGCCAAGCAATGAAATGCATAATAAATGACATGGAGAATTTCAGGTTTGACAGAACTGAATTATACAAATAGTAATCTTTTCCTAGCATAGAAGGAAAAATACTTGACAAGAAGAAAAATGTAATGACTGTAAAGTAAATATATCCTGAACACATTTGGTTTTTGTTATTACCTGATCTAAAAAAGTACATAAGCTTGCTGATTGGGAACTGGTTTGCTATCAGAAAGGTCTGTTGAGGCATCAGTCATTTGATACCAAAAAGTCCATTACCAGCCCACAAA